>NW_017731493.1:5521-23310 GCF_001890085.2 Hipposideros armiger | reverse complement strand
CCTGACCACCGCACTGTATTTCTGAAGCTGATGTTGAATAATATTGTATGTCAACTATAATTATATATACATATAGTCTCGGGACATGGAGTACAGAGTAGGAATGGAATCAATGGAATTGTAATAGATAAGCATGATATCGGAGGTGGGAGGGCAATACATGGGGGGTGGGGGGTTGTTACATTGTGAGGGTGAAAAGGATAACTATTGCATTATTCTGTACACCTGAAACTAAAATTTAAAAATTAAAATAAATAAATAAATAAATAAATAAATAAATAAATAAATAAATAAATAAAATTGGGCAACCAGAGGAAGATAAGTCTCTGGGGACAAGACCAAACCAGAAGCAGAAAACGACGCCCCTCCTCTGCAGAAAGACAAACAGGTGCCAGTTTTACGTTGGGGATGGGATGGATCTCTTCCTACGGTGAAATTTTTGTCACATCATCCTCTTGCTCAAAAAGTTTTAGAGGCAAATTCAGGAGGGAGGGTAAGTTTCAATGACCGTCTGCATTATTTCTGGTCCTATAAAAATCTGTCTCCACAACCAACCCCTACTCTTCTCTAAAGGAACCTTCAGTGTCATCTGAACTCTGCATTTATGTCTACCTCCATACTTGGGCTCATTTGATTCCTCCTCCTTGGAATGATCTTGCTCTCTTCCTACCTCGGCTATTTCTTATCCTTTCATTAGAGCACCACCCAAGTCCCACATTAATAGGACCTTCCACAGCCATTCCAATTTACCATTGTTTCACTCTGAGATTTTATAGCGCCTGTCACCTCTACCCTTCATATTTACAACTAATCAAAAATGCATGCACGCTCTGGAACTATTCACGTAGGTTTGTCTTATCTCTTACAAGGGAAACACAAGTTCCTTGTCAGGAGCCATGTGTTTGATCTCTTTTATATCTTTCATAGCTCTTAGTTGAAGGCTAAACTTCAGGGAAGAGGACCGGAAGCATTCAAAAGACTACACTTGAGTTCACCTGGGAACGGCAATTCTATTTCATGAGCAACAGTGACATCTAGTGGTTGGAAGGTTGCATGTCTTCTGACTTTTTAATAGCTGGAAAAAGCATTCACAAAAAGGATATTGCAGATTATTTAATGAATCCAAACTATTCCCTTCAAGTATGCTTGCTTTTGAGGTGATTTCAAATGTAGATTTATGTGCTCTGCCTTCCCAATGCCTTCCCCACCCTCCTGTGGTCCAACGGCCCACAAACTGCTGGTAAAGGGTCCCTGCGTGTGCTCCTTGCAAACCACAACTTCCCTTTCCCGTAGAAAGATCACCAGAAGCTTTCATGGCGATTATGCGATTTTTAATTTTCTGCTTCCTGTTAAGATAGAGGTTTATGTGCATAAATATTTATTTTGGAAATAAACTATGTAATTGAGGAAGAAACTTGAGATGATAAATATGATAACCAGAGTAGAAACTCATTTCAAAGCCAAATGGGAGAAAGGCAGTGTGGTATAGAACAAAGCTGTGGACTTTGGCTTCCAAGGAACTTGGGGTCAGATACCAGTTCTTCCCATTGAAGTCACGTAGTAGTTATGACAGAGTAACATCCCTCGGACTCAATTTCCTTATCCCAAACAATGAGGATGACATGTACCTTGCCAAGCTGCTTTGGGAAAGATTAAATAGAATTGTGTACAATAAAATTCTGGCTCGGAATAGAGAATCATTAAATGATAGATATTATTATTATTTACATTTTGCTAAGAATAACTGTCCTCATGTTTCTAATTTAATATTTTTTTTAAATGCTGGGTTTTAAATTTGGGATTGTCATTAACTAACTTTGATCCTGATTAAAATTACCTAATTTCTCCTGGTTTTAGATGCGTAAGCTGAAAATTAATGAGATTGGGAAAGCTACTTTAAATCTCTGAAAATGAAATAGGAATTCTAATCTGTAGACATCAAAATTTGAATAGTAATGAAGGGTTTAGAAGAACTTGAGCAGACTGATATTATCTGTATATAGAGAACTTGAAAATGACCTCTTTACTCAAGTAATAAATTGTGAAGATAATCTGGATTTGTGGAGGAAGACAAAAGTGTTAGGAATAAATATGTAAACAAATTTATTACAAGAATATATTGTGATGTACTGATTTGTGTGGCCCCCCTGTGGGCAGAATGTGAATCACAATTACCCTTTTAAAAGGTTGCGTTAGAAACATCTGAGTCTTCTAAGTTTTATCTGAACCCTAAGGTAAAATGAGAGCTTATTTGAAAAGTTGACCTTTTTTGCCTATTATTTGGACCTTGGCAAACTTCTTTCCATATAAGGAATGTTGCATACCATGGTTTCTTTACCAGTCAGTCCCACAGATTAATGCCACAGTTAGGCCTCAACTATATAACCCCACAAACAGGACCCCAAGTAGCATCAATGGACAGTGCTGTATCTTTGGAAATGTCAGAGAACAGTAGAAGTTTGGGGCTGGAAGAAATTTGGGACCTCTGTTCTAAATTCCAGTGGAGTTTACCAAAAACACACCTTCCCCCAGTTTGGGGCCTATAGCAATGAGAGCCAATAATCCCCTCCCCGCCTAGGACAGATGTCGCTGTCATCTTGGCCTACTGAGCACTATAAAACCAGCAAGGTATGATCAGTCCTAGGTTCTAATTCTCACTCTTCCATCTGTTACAGGAGAGGCAGTAGGCAGTGGGGTCTAGTCATCGCAAAATCTCAGAGGGTTAAACAAAGGTTTAACCTAGTTTGTGCTCACATTAACGAGCATTGCAGGTTGGCTGCAGCTTTGTTCCAAGTCTCATTCTGCAGTTCAGGCTGAAATAGCAGCCACTAACAGGGACATACTAGTCTGGTAGCAAAGGGGGAAAAAAATTGACGGGTGAGATGACTCAAGTCTAAGCTCAGGATTGCAGTAAAGATCAAAAGACTGATGGGGGGGTGGAGAGGGAAAAAGAGACAGAGTATACGCTTTACTAGAGATTCTGTACAGTGGGTCTCATGTGGAACCCTGGTGTCTATATTTTTTAAATGCTGCAGGATTGAGAGAGACATGGAGAGGCATAATTCTAACCCCTTTATCTGGCTGTGCCTGAAGCTAGCAAAGGCCAAGGCTTTGTTATTTATTTACCCATTTGCCGTTGGATTCCTTCCACTTGTAACCTAAAGAGTTCTAATTGAAACACTCCCCTCAGGCATAGTCAATTTTGTTGTTGTTGTTTAATACATACAACCTGAAGAATAACCAGGTATAACCTTGTGCAGACTACTAATACTAAAACAATTCATGCCATCACTGTGGTCCTTCAGGTTGAGGCTTTTCAGTCAGCTCCAAAGTTTCTGTGGTACAGACGTCTAAGAAACAAAATCTTTCATAGATGTTCCAGGAAAGTAAAAGGCAAACCATCTTTCTCATCAGATGAAGACATTTAGAAAATGGAGTGATGCTGTGCTCAAATTGCCTTCCTTCTCAGCATTTCCTGACTCCCTCCTGTCACTTTTGTGTGCTTTCCGATCACTCCTACCCCATAGCTGGGCCCTTCACCCAGCTTCACTTTCCTCAGAGCTTCTTCGGACAGCATTAGCTCTGTCTGGGAAAGTATCCCTTTTATCAAGAAACCAATGGAATCTTTGCTAACCCCTGCCTCCCTGCCTATAGTGGCAACTGTTGAGATGTAGCAGTTCAGATTTACAAGTTTTCTCAGGGCTCCTTCATCCCTAATTCATGACATGCAGATGCCAGGTATTCTAAGGAAGAAAACCAATTATTTCTTCCCTTTGGCCACACACAGAATTTCAGAACAAATGGACCTGGATGCCAAATGTTGCTATAGAGTTTAAATTTTCTCTTGCTCTAAATACAAAATGCCATTGTCATACTTAGTTTATTAAGAATTTAAAGCTATTTTTAAAAAGTACCTTTTCACTCCTTGAGATGTGACAGAACTTTAACACATGATCTCAGAATAGTTAGTATATAAGAAACAACCTACCCACACATGCTACAAGTACCTCTAATGTATGAATTCTTGTAAAAATGGGGCTAATAAAGCAATAATTAAATAATATCATTTACATACTAGTAATATCTAATATTTATTGAAGCTTCCATAAATATTTTTCATCATGTATAGCAGAGTGCTGCTCAGAATAGATTCAGTATTAATATATATGAAACCACCCACCTACACATGCTGCAAGTACTACTAATGTATGGGAGCTATTATTACAATTGCTAACTTAAGGAGCAAAGCAATACATGTTTTTTCCTAATGTGAAGAGATAACTAATGGACAAATGATTAGTCACCATTTAATTGCTTACTTTATTAGGAAGCAGAGTAAACATGAAGAGACTGTCTGTGTAGCTAGGCCCAGATCACAAAATGGCTCCACCGCAGGGTCAGGTTTCTGCCCTGTCCAAGACCTTGTTTCTTCTCCAGAGATTACTGTGATCCTTTCATTTCATTCAGAAGCAAGACTTCCACTTGGGGAATTCCCTTGTAGAGTTCCATGGTTTTCTCCCAAACGCTCTCTGGTCTGGAAAATTACTTTGTATTCTTATGTTTAATATTCTGAGTTTCTGTTAAAGATGGAATTTTTGCTGAGTTAAAGGCCCACACAGTTCTTACAGGTTCCAATTTGGAACCAATCCCAAATCTTTTGTGGCTTTGAGTTAGTCTTGGCAGAACTCTTTCAGAGTGGGAGGATTTTTAATGGATTTCTTTAAAGAGTCACTTTAAAGTGTTCATTTAGACTCAAACCAAAGTAAACTGACCACTCTATTCCCATGGATTTCAGAGGAACAAGGGTTAGAATTCAGGGGAAATGCGGTAAGCAAGCCTACTGAGAATTTGGTTGGGACTGTGGGCCATAAAACAGAAGCACGACCATGGTGTCACTAAAAGAAACTTTCTCACAAAGACTTTTCTTAAAGCTTTCTACTATTCTTGTTTCCATAACAGTAGAAATGTTTTGAATACGAGTAAGTTGTGAAGTGCTCTAAATGGGACTTTTTCTTGAGACCTCATGGCTCAAATATATTTTAAAAGTTAAAAATTAAATGTATCTTATAATGATGACATTGTTTAGTATTATGATAGATGTTAGTATCCAAAAATTCCATAAAGATTAAAATAACACTACTTTATTTCTACTGTACTCTCTTTCAAATCATGTAGTAATTATTTTTAATAATCTCCCTAAATTTATCTAGCTAAAATATTTTGTCTTCTATCAACACTCTATCAAATTTCTTATTTTGTTAACTATTTAATCATTTTTATTGATATAATTGACATATAACATGGTATAAGTTTAAGGTGTACAGGTGTTGATTTGATACATTTCTACTGAAATATGATTAGCACCATAGCATTAGCTAGCACCTCTATTACATCATGTAATTATAATTTCATTTTGTAGTAGGAACATTTAAAATTAGTCTCTTAGCTACTTTGAAGTATGTAATATGGTATTGTTGACTATAATTACATTAGCTCTTCAGAACTGATTCATCTTTTAACTGCAAATTTGTACCCTTTGACCAACATCTCCCAAATTCTTCCCACCTCCCAGTCCCTGGAAACAACCACTCCACTCTCTGTTTCTATGAATTTGGTTTTTTTAGATTCCACAGGTTAGTGAGATCATATAGTGTTTGTCCTTCTCTATATGACTTACCTCACTTAACATAATTCCCTCAGGGTCTGTCAATGTTCTCACAAATGGCAGGATTTCCTTCTCTTTTTGTGGCTGAATAATATTCCATTTTATACATATGCCACACCTCCTTTATCTATTGTTTCATTGATAGATACTGAGATTGTTTCCATATCTTGGCTATTCATAATGCTGCAATAAACACTGGAGTGCAGATATCCTTCTGATGTACTGTTTCCATTCACTTTGGACATATACCAGAAGTGGAATTGTGGGATCATATGGTAATGTGATATGATAATACTGGCATACCACATAGATATTGTGAGCTTGGTTCCAGACCACTGCAATAAAGTGAATATTGCAATAAAGCAAGTCACACAAATTTTTTGGTTTCCTAATGCTTATAAAAGTTGTTTACACTATAGTCTATTAAGTGTGCAATAACATTATGTCTAAAAAGAATTATGTACGTACCTTAATTAAAAATTACTTTATTGCTAAAAAATGCTAACCGTCATCTGAAACTTCAGCAGGCCGTAAACTTTTTGCTCATGGAGGGTTTTGTCTCGATGTTGATGAAAACAGTATCTGTGAAGCACAGTGCAGTAAGACGAGGTATGCCTGTATTTTGAGGTAGCTCCATGCTATTTTCCATAGTGGCTGAACCAATGTGTATTCCCTCCCTTGTCTTGTTCCTGATCTTAGAGGAAAAGCTTTCAAACTTTGACCCTTGAGCACAGTGTTAGCTATGGGCTTAACATATATGGATTTTATTATGTTGAGATACATTCCTTCTCAATTTGTTGAGAGCTTTTATCATGAAAGATATTAAATTTTGTCAAATGCTTTTTCAGCATCTATTGAGCTGATCATATTTTTTTATCATTCATTCTATTAATATGATATATCATATTTGTTGATTTGCATTGTTGACCTATCCTTGCATTCCAGGAATTGATCCCCTTTGATCATGGTGTATGATCCTTTTAAAATGCTGTTGAATTTGGTTTGCTAGGATTTTGTTGAGAATTCTTGTGTCTCTATTCAAAAGTGATAATTGGCCTGTAGTTTTCTTTTCTTGTAGACTCCTCATCTAGCTTTGTTATCATGGTACTGCCAGACTGAAAAATGAATTTGGGAGTGTTCCCTCCTCTTCAGTGTTTTCAAATAGTTTGAGAAGATTGGTTTATGCTTTAAGTTAATGCTTTAAGTGTTTGGTAGAATTTACAAGTAAACCATCTGGTTCTGGGCTTTTGGGGGGAGGTGGGAGCTTTTTGACTACTGATTTAATCTTCTTACTCATTATTGGCCTGTTTAGATTTTCTATCCAAGACTCAGTCTTGGTTGGTTGGTTTTCTAGTTTGTTGGTTTCTTCATAGTAGTCTCTTATGACCTTTGTATTTCTGTGGTATTAATTGTAATAAATACTCTTTCATTTCGGGTTTCTTTTTTTTTTTTTTTTTAGCTGAGCCATCCTGCCACCTGTTGGCAGCTCAGCGGCAGCTCAGATCAGGCTGGGAATCAAACTGCTGTTGCTCAGAGCTCACACCCTTGAGTTAGCTCTTAACCAACTGAGCCACTCGGCCGGCCCCTTCATTTCGGATTTTTTTTATTTGAGTCTTTTCTCTTTTTTCTTAAGTCTAGATAATGGTTTGTCAATTTTGTTTATATTTTCCAAAGACCAGCTCTTTTTTTTTTGACTTAACTATTGTCTTTCTAGTCTCAACTTTATTTTCATTCTGATCTTTTATTTCTTTCCTTCTGCTAACTTTGGGCTTGGTTTTTTTCTTCCTTTCTGTTTCTTGAGGTATACAGTTAGGTTATTTATTTCAGATGTTTCTTTTTCTTAATGTAGGCATTTATTATTATAACCTTTTTCTTGGAACTGTTTTTACTATATCCTATAAGCTTTGGTGTGTTGTGTTTCCATTTTTATTTGTTTCCTGATTTTTTTTTATTATTATTTCTTCTTAGATCCATTGGTTGTTTAGGAGTGTGTTTAATTTCCACACATTTGTGAATTTTTCCTCCAGTTTTGATTTCTAGTTTCGTACCATTGTGGTCAGAAAAGACACTTGTTATCATTTCAATCTCCTTAAATTTGAGACTTGTTTTGTGACCTAACATGATCTGACCTGGAGAATGTTCTGTGTGCATTTGAGAAGAATGTGTATTCTGCTACTGTATATATGAAATGTTACATATGTGTTTTTTATGTCCATTTAGTCTAAAATTCTAGTCCAGTGTTTCCTTATTGATTTCCTGTCTGGATGATCTATCCATAGTTGAAAGTGGGATATTGACTTACCCAAATATTACTTTATTATCATCTGTTTCTCCCTTTATATCTGTTAGTATTTGTTTAATGTAGCTAGGTGCTCCAATGCTAGGTTCATAAATATTTATAATTATTATTTTCTCTTGATGAATTGACCTCATTATCATTATATAATGACCTTCTTTGTCTCTTATTACAGTTTTTACTTCAAATCTATTTTCTCTAATATAACTACTCCTGCTGTCTTTAGAGTGCCATTTGTATAAGGTATCTTTTCCATCCCTTCACTTTGAGCTTCTGTGTGTTCATAAAGGTGAATTGAATCTTGTGTAGGCAGCAGATAGCTGGGCCTTGTTTGTTTGTTTTTGTTTGTTTGTTTGTTTTGCAGGGACTGCAGCCCGTGCTGTCTCCAGCGACCCACTGCAGCCCAGCTCCAGGTTGAGCTGCCGTCCAGCATCCTAGCCATAGAGGGCAGTGTCACTGGCCCCCACATGCGGGACCCGAACCGGGGCCCTCTGGCATCCCAAGCCAGTTCCCAACCATCGCACCACTCAGCTGGCCCCGGGGCCTTGTTTTTTAATCCATTCAGCCACTCTCTCGCTTTTGATTGGAGAATTTAATCCATTTACATTATAGTAATTATTAATAGGTGAAGATTTACTAATGCCATCTTATTAATTTTCTGGCTGTTTTGTAGTTCTTTTGTTTCTTTCTTCTTCTCTTGCTGTCTTCCTTTGTGAATTAATGACTCCATAGTGGTATGCCCTGATTCCCTTCTCTTTTGTGTATCTACTGTATTCCTTTGCTTTGTTGTTACCATGGGGCTTACATAAAACATCTTACAGATATAACAGTATGTATGAAGCTAATAAGAACTTAACTTTGATGGCATACAAAAGCTCTATCCTTTTACTCCTCCCCACACTATTTTGTTTTAATGTCACAATTTACCTCTTTTTATATTATGTATCCATTAGCTAGTGATTATAACTATAGTTATTTTTAATACTTTTTTCCTTTAACCTTTACACAAGAGTTAAGTGATTAACCCACCATCATATTACAGTATTAGAGTATCCTGAAGTTGACTTTATACTTACCTTTACCAGTGTATTTTAAATTTTCATGTTACTAATTAGCATCCTTTTATTTCAGCTTTAAGAATTCTTGTCAGCATTTCTTGAAAGGCAGGTCCAGTAGTGATGAGTTCCCTCAGCTTTTGTTTGGGAAAGTCTTTATCCCTCCATTTCTGGGAAACAACTTTGCTGGGGCCAGGTTAAGCATTCATGGTTGACAGGGGTTTTTTGTTGTTGTTGTTGTTGTTGTTTGTTTTCTTTCATTTTGAATATATTATCCTACTCTCTCTTGGCCTACAAGGTTTCTGCTAAGAAATTCACTCATAACTTTATGGGATTTCCCTTGTATGTGAGGATTTTTATTTTCCTTCCTGCCTTTAAAATTCTCTTGTTTTCTTTTATTTTAGGCCATTTTATTATAATGTGTCTTGGTTAGATAATTTATGGTCTTTGGTTACAAATTATTTGGAGACCTAAGAGCTTCATGAACTTGGATGTCCAAATCGCTCCCCAGATTTGGGAAGTTCTCAGTCATTATTTCTGTAAGTAAGCTTTCTGCCCCATTCTCTCTCCCTTTTCCTTCTAGGACTCCAATAATGCATAGATTGTTTCTCTTACTAGAATCTCATAGTTCATGTAGGCTTTCTTTAGTCTTTTTCATTACTTTTTTCTTTGTTTTCCTTTGACTGGTAATTTCAAATGACCTATCTTTTACTTTATAGATTCTTTCTTCTGCTTAATTCAGTGGGCTGTTGATGTTTTCTATTACATTTTTAAATTTTATTTATTGTATTCTTCAGCTCCAAAAATGATATTTGGTTCTTTTTTATAATTTCTAACTCTGTTATACTTCTCGTTTTGCTCATGTATTGTTTTCCTTATTTTGTTGAATTGTCTTTCTTTTTCTAAGTAGCTCGCTGAGCTTTCTTAAAATGACTATTTTGACTTTTTTAATCAGGCAAATTATAGCTCTCCATTTCTTTGGGATGAGTAACTGGTAAAGTACTGTATTCCTTTGGTGGAGTCATGTTTCTTTGATTTTTCATGTTCCTTGATGTCTTGCAATGCTGTCTTTATATTTGAAGAAGCAGACACCTCTTACAGTCTTTATTGACTGGCTTAGGGAGAGCAATACTTTCCATCAACACTGTTAGGGATTCTGAGGCATTCTCAGACTTTTTCTATGAATATATTATTCCAGATTTTTTGTTCCTTCTTGGAGGGAAATTGTTAAAATTGTACGCCTTCTCTTGATCCTACAAAGCCAGGCCATGTGCTGACAGCTTCTCATTTCCTTGTTTTTCCTACAGCAGTGCTCAGGTTTGTGTGCTTTCCCCCAATCCCACAGGGTCAGGCCAGCTTTCTACCTCTGTGCATGCTCACTAGGTATTTGCAAATGCTTCCCCCACTGCCCTCAGAGGTACACACAGGAGGCAATCACATGGGACAGGGCCGTGAGACATGCAACATGTTGGGGGTGTCCATGGGCCAATTTGGAGCGTCTGCAGGCAAGGCATCTTCAGCAGCTCATGAGTGGGCTCTATAATGAAATTCATCACGGGGTTGGTAGCATCTGCATCTCTTTGATATGTTCCATTCAAAGCCTTGGCTAGTGTTCTCCCAGTTGCTGCCTGCCCCCTAGTCACAGCATACCTCAGTATTATGGGTTGGGTGAGAAAGAAATAGGTATCTTTAACAGCTTCCCACCCAGTGGAAAAGTGAAACTGTTATTACCCACTTCAGTCCATCCAAATTGGAATTTTTTGCTCCAACAGTGTGCCGAAACTCCTTGGCTAGGCTTCTGGACTTCCGTAAAGGCACTCTTGTCCATGAGCAATTGTCTGAATCAGTGGTCTTGTGAGGAAGACAGTAGAAAGCTATTATTTCACCATGTTGATCCCTGTGTAAATATGACTTTGCTTTTTTTTTTTTATAGTGATGTTACACTCGTATCTTGTAATTGATTTGGCTCATTTGCCCTGAAATGAAGCAACCAGTTACATAATTCAAAAAAGAAAAACAGGCATTATTGAGTTGCAGTCACTGGCTTAGTCCTTCACAGTAGGGAGTAAATGGCTTGCCTGCCCCAAATTATAGTATGTGTCATACATGGGGAATCCAGAATTTGAGTCCAGGCAGTTTGACTCTAAGAACTGTGCTTTCCAACATGATTGCCATTAACCACATGTGGCTCCTTAGATTTAAATTAAATTGTATGAAACTTGAAATTTAGTTCCCTCACTAGCCACATTGTAAGTGTTCAATAGTTACACATGCTTAGCAACTACCATATCTATGGCCAGTACAGAGAATATCTCCATTTTTGCAGAAAGTGCTATTGGATAGCACTGCTCTACAGGCAAAACTCTTGGCCTATAGACTACACCACTTCACCTGTCTTTTTACATAACATTGTTAGATTATTAAAGCACATTTATTGTCAAAGTTTTAATTATTCCTTCTGTGCAAGTAACCATTACAAGTATATATCTAGCTTGGCAGTTTTCCTAATTGCCAGTGCCACATTTCCATCTGTGTGTCAGATATGTTCACTTGAATATTCTACTGTCAACTTAAACTTGTATTTTTAAACTGGACGTTACCTTTTCCCCAAAACCAACTTTCTCTCCTGACTTCCCTATTTCCATCTTTGCTACTCTTTTGTTTCCAGTTTCTGAAGTTTATTCATTAAACTTCTTTTTATTTATTTTTATTTTTTCTTCCTTGTCCTCTGAATCTATATCCTGTCAACCTTTCCTTAGAAACATCTCTCAAATCTGACTTCTTACTGCTATCAGACTAGACCATAATGGGTATACCTGAATCTTATCTTTCCCCAAGTCCTGCCAGTCCCCTCATGGCATCAGGTTAATTGTACCAAATACCAATGGCCCTGTCCCTCTCATTCTCGGAAAATTACAGCAGTTTCCTTAAAAATTGGATCAATGTGTCCTACAATCTTATCTACCTTATCTCTTTCTCCATTTGTGTGCGAACTGTCTGTTCTAACTAGACTCATTTTATTCCTCTATGGTGAGATAATTTACCTTTGCATTCCTAAAATTATGTTCTCATTCCTCCTCCACATATCTTCACTTACTGAAATCTTCACCATCCTCTAAGGGCTGACCTCAGGGCCCTTCTCATATGTGGGGTGAAACAATTTTAGGTCATAATGTTCTTTTCAGATGCTAGAGTAGTTACTCTATGTACTATTTGTCACATAACTTTCTATCTTTCCAAGCGTATCAGTCATGGTTCCCCAGAGAAACAGAACCAATGGGGTGTGTGTGTGTGTGTGTGTGTGTGTGTGTGTGTGTGTGTGNGTGTGTGTGTGTGTGTGTGTGTGTGTGTGTGTGTGTGTGTGTGTATAAGGTAGAATATAGGTAGGTAAATAGATAGATAGATATATAGATAGATAGATATTTTGATTGATTGATTGATTGATTGATTGATTGATTTTAAGGAATTTGCTTGCATGAGTGTAAAAGTCGACAAGACTGAAATCCTCAGGGCAGGCTAGAAGGTTGGAAATTCTGGCAAGAAGTTGATGTCTTGAGTCTGAAAGCATTCTGGAGGTAGAATTTTTTTTCTCTTTATAGAACCTCAATCTTTCTTTTAAGGCCTTTAACTAATTAGATGAGACCTAGTCACATTATGAAGGATAATCTGCTTTACTCAAAATCTAATTGAAATGTTAATCACATCTAAAAAATACCTTCACAACAATATATTGAGTGGTATTTAATGAAGCAACTGGGTGCCATTACCTAGTCAATGTGATGCATAAAATTTTCCATCACGTTGAGTATATAGGTATATCTTTAGACTTATATATAATTCTCAACTCTGCAATCTTGCTAGACATGTAGAGGGAAGAAGGAAACAGCATTTGAGGAATTACAATACATCTACATGTTAATATTAGAGGATATAAAAACAATTGGCACTTGTGAAGAGTATAAAACACTCCCCCAGTTCAGAAAGAATAGCTTTATGGAGAAGACGGAAACAAAATTTTTGTGAAATGTGTCCATATTCAACAATGATCTTCCTACTACTAGTTTGTTCCTCTTGGAGCTTCTATAAAATTCATATCTTCCTTCATCTGATCAAAAATCCCATGCTTTCCACCCAACCTGTCAATCTAAGCTATGCATCAGATTACTCTTAACAACCATGTTTCAAGATTAAGCCACTCAGAAAATTTCTTCCCACAGTCATAGTGTGTCATATGACTTTCCATCTTGGCACATGAACCCAGAAATTTTTTAAGCAAGAGCCCTTGTAAATAAAATATTTCTTTGTATCCTGTATATATTTGCTATTACCTCTACATAGTTATCAATCAGTAAAGATTGGCTGACTGACAGACTTTACTTAGACCAAGCAAGATGTTCAGAGTTTTCTCATGTTACCTACTTATTGTTGGATATTACTGCCTGATTATGTCATCAGTATCTTACATTTGACATGTTTCAAACCAAACTTATTTTCCTTCCAAAACACTGAGTGATGTAGAGAAATGAGGGGATAGCCATCATGGCCAACTTATATCTTCCCATATGATGATGGGATTTTCTTTCATCTTGTATCCCTTTGTCTCAATGCACTTTTCCTCCCCACCATATAAATTATACTCCCTCTGCCTGGGATACTCTCCTTGATCTTTATATGTCAACTTGCTTCTTGTAATTCGGCTTTCACCTTAAACATTACCTTCTAGAAGAGGTTTTCCTTAACTGGACAGTATAACTACCATATGATTCTTCATCACATTGCCCTATTTTAGTTCTACTTTAGTTCTATACCTAAAACTTACCACTATCTCAGTTTTCTTATTTATGTACATCTTTTGTTAGAGCTATGACTCTCCCTAAAATTGAATGTAAGCTCCATGACAACAGAGACGTCTAGACTATTCATTGCTTATAATACCTGGCAAAATATACATTTAAAGAATGAAGAAATGAAAACAATTGTTTAAGCTTGTTAAAAATGTAGATTTCCCAACATCTAAAATAATTTTTAGATTTTTAGACTGAAATCCATCTAAAAAAAATTAACTCAAAATGTATCAAAAATTAACTCAAAATGTAAATATAAGTGCTAAAGCTGTCAGTCTTTAAGAAGAAAATGGGTAAAACTTCATGACATTGATTTTGGAAATGATTTCTTAGCTATGACACCAAAAGCCCAGTCAATAAAAGAAAAATTAGATAAATTTTTCATTGGAACTAAAAGCTTTGTGCATCAAAGGACACTATCAAGAGACTGAGAAGACAACCCACAGAATGGGAGAAAATATTTTCAAATTCTATATCTGATAAGGGTTTAATATCCAGAATATATAGAGATTCCTATAAGTCAGCTATGAAAAACAATTAAAAAGTGGGCAACTGACTTGAATAGACATTTCTTCAAAGAAGACATACAAATGGCCAATAAATGCATTAAAAGATGCTCATTATCACTAGCCATTAGGGAAATGCAAATCAAAACCACAATATGAGCAAGATACCACTTCACATCTATTAGGATTACTATTATCAATAAACCAGAAAATAAATGTTGGTGAGTATGTGGAGGAATTAGAATCCTTGCATTGTTGGTGAGAAAGTAAAAGGGTACAGCCACTGTGAAACACAGTATGGCAGTTCCTCAAAAAGTTGAACATGATCCTGAATTTCCACTCCTGCATGTATACCCAAAATAATTGAAAGCAAAGACTCAAAGAGATACTTTTCCACCAACGTTTGAATCAGCACTATTCGCAGTTGCCAAAAGGAAACAATCCACACGTCCATAAACAGATGAATGGATAAACAAAATGTGATATATATACACAATGGATAGAGTTAGCCTTAAAAAGAAATGTAATTCTGATTGTGCTACATCATGGATGAACCTTGAAAACATGCTAAGTGAAATAAGCCTGACACAAAAGGACAAATATTGTTTGATTCTGCTTATCTAAGATTCCTAGAATAGGCAATCCATAGAGACAGAGAGTGCAATGGTGGTTACCAGGAACTGGGGAGAGCAGAGAATGGGAAGTTATTGTTTAATGAGTACCGAGTTTCAGTTTGGAATATTGAAAAAGTTCTCTACTGATGATGGTTACACATATTGTGTAGGATTAATGCCACCAAATTGTACCTTAAACATGGTTAAAATGTTAAATTTTATGTTATGTATGTTTTTCCACAATTCAAGAAACTTTAATTCTGTATTCTAATATGGTACCAAGTGTTGCTGATGCTGCTGATCTTGGGACCACACTGAGTAGCAAGGTTATAGTATAGAGAAAAAATAAGTCATGTGAGTTCCTTAGAGAAGGGAACGTATCTTTTTATTTTTATAAACTAGTAGTTGACACATAGTATAGGCTCAATACTTTTTTCAATGAATCCATGAAGGAATAGATGAAGAAATATAATCTAATAGGGTAACTAGGGATTGTAATATAAGGCAGAACATGCAAATGAACATAATACAAATATGAGTAAAGCACAAAAGGAGGTGATTATTTTTCAGAGAAGGAGGTGATTATTTTCAGATAGTAACAATGAATAATTTGAGTAATTGAATGAATGCTTTGTGTATAGTATTACTCAATGATTCTTTATTATCCAGGTGTATGATTGATGTATTGAAGAGATTTATTTTAGTTGTTACAATTACTAATTCAGCTAACTAAAAATATTATGGGACTAGACAACAGAAAAATCGCTATATAGACACTACAGATCTTTAAAAAGAGTGTTTATTTGGCTCAGTAATTTTCTTTGCTTGCCTTGTTTCCCAAGTGCAGTATGACATGAAGAACACAGTGTGCTTTAACTGGAAATTCACATAATATCTGTTGTAATCAGATACGGCACGATCAGAAAGTAAGCTTCGTATAGCACACTTATGAAACTGCAGTTATTTGTAGAGAGGATACACCACATGTGATTTTGATGTAAATGAACAGATCATGCACTTACCAAGGTGAGCCTCAATTTTTTAAATTTCTTTTTATGAATATATGAGTTTTATTATATAATTGCTAATTTCTATGAAATGCAAATGATTGACAGAGCCTATTCTATTACTTTTCTTATGTCATATGCATATGTCAAATAACTAAAAATGGTTTAAAGGCAGTATAGCAACTGTAAAGATTTCCTCTGTGTAGTTATGACCATTAATTCCTGGAAAAGGAAGAATATGCCAATGTGTTTGTGTCATGCCTTCTTTCTCAGGCCCTAAAAACTGACCCCTTAGGATTCATTTCTTCATGGAGAAGCTTACTATTTCAAAGTGTATTGTGGGATTCTTTCTTTTTTCAAATGTTTAGGTATTATTAATTCATAATTCTACTCTAGAATTTATATATTATTTATAACCATCTCAATATAGGTAATACATTATATGGCCTAACAAATTAGGTTGAGTCAAAACATCTCTATACATTTGCAATGAAATGATAATTTATGTAAATAATTGGTATCTTAAGACAAGCCAAGATTCTGAAGCATCATCCAAAGGAAGAATACATTATGCTTAATATAATTTTAATGAGTGAGTTTTCAACTATTCTAATTTTTTGATAATTTATAAATGGTGGAAGCTCTGACTTGCTTATATTTGGTGAACTAGAAAGCCTTACTCCATCAAACTGCTGGCTAACAGAAGCTACATCAATTTTTATATAGAAAACTAAGTATGAGATAGTTTAGAGATTTCATCAATTACAGTCAAATCAGTGACAGAGTAGAAAGGTCCTGAAAAACAATGCATTGCCAAGGAATCTGGCTTTCCTTCTTTTATTCCTTTCCCAGAATTTTCATTAGCTCCAAATCAAAGCCCAGAATGAAACAAAGAAGCTATAAATTCAATGACAGAATCTGAATAAATGAGCTACCTAACCAGAAAATTCAGTTGAGGTGAGGATGGGAGGCAGGGTGAAACTCAGTAGTATGATTTTTAGAAACTATTAGGGATATAAAGAACAATTTATATCAACTAAGTGATAAAATTTCACACAAGTCATGATACATTTGTTAATATTTTATTTCAGAAGAATTAAATTGTAAATAAGATGGCAAATTCTGAAAGAGCTGAAGACATGCAAGAAAATTACCAGAGAAATGGGTAAGCTTTGCCTAAATTCTACAATAAGTGTTCTGCAACCTTATTTCACAGCTGTATTAAAGCAGTTTATATTTTTTTCCAAAAATAGTAATGCTATTTTCATTTTGCTTGACTTCAACATAATCAGTGTTATAGCTGGTTTAATAGTAATTTTACAAAGTATAATAACTACAGGATTTATTGATTTTTACTTCAGATATCTCCTTTTCCAAATTTCTTGTAGCTTACCAGTATATATTGAAATATTTCCATTTCAGTTCTCTATGGTTCCTTCATTCCACACTGTATGTTTAATAAAAGAAAATGTTGGCTGCTGATTATTCTTTCACTGAATGGATGGCTGTGTGTATATGTATGGTATAAAAATTCCCTACACCTATAATCCACTAATTGAGAGATTTAAAATGGAAATGATATAAAATCTATTTTATTTTCACTTTTACCATAATAATTGTATTACATTTCAATGTATGAACTAAGAAACTCAAGAAGACCCCTCTAGATTGCTTGGTTCATTAATGCAGGTCTACAATAGCCAGAAGCCACCACTGTACCTGCCCATGTGCTTTTCTTCACTTTCAATTCTGGTAGAAAAGAGCCTTTTAAAAGATTACTGATCCCTTCTTCCAAGGCTTTC
>NW_017731493.1:3735-4697 GCF_001890085.2 Hipposideros armiger | reverse complement strand
AAATGTGAATTACAAAATGAAATTTTCAGTGGGGGACAAAATTCACATACACTTGTTCAGTGTGTACTTAATAGAACTCCTTTCATTTAGCTCACAGTTGCTCTTGGGCAATTTGTTACAAAGGGTTGGAAATTCTAATCAATCGAATGGGGGAAGATTTTTATAAATAATGCCTCCGATAAGGGGCTAATGTCCAAAATATATAAGGAACTCATGCAACTCAACAACAAAAAAACAAACAATCCAATTAAAAAATGGGCAGAGGACCTGAATAGACATTCCTCCAAAGAGGACATACAGAAGGCCAGTAGACATATGGACAGATGCTCAACATCACTAATCATCAGAGAAATGCAAATAAAAACCACAGTGAAATATCACCTCACACCAGTTAGAATAGCTATCATCAAGACAAATAATAGCAAGTGTTGTAGAGGCTGTGGAGAAAAAGGAACCCTCATACACTGTTGGTGGGAATGCAGATTGGTGCAGCCGCTATGGAAGGCAGTGTGGAAGTTTTTCAAAAAATTACGATTAGAATTACTGTATGACCCAGCAATCGTTCTCCTGGGTATCTACCCCAAAAATCTGAAAACATTTATCTGTGAGGATATATGTGCTCTGATGTTCATTACAGCTTTATTTACGGTGGCCAAGACATGGAAACAACCAAAGTGTCTTTCGATAGATGATTAGATGAAGAAGATGTTATATATATACACAATGGAATACTATTCTGCCATAAAAAAAAGATGAAATAGTGCCATTTGCAACAACATGGATGGATCTTGAGATTATTATGCTAAGCGAAATAAGTCAGACAGAAAAAGTTGAGAACCATATGATTTCACTGATATGTGATATATAAAGCTGAAAACAACAAAGAAACATGACAAACAAATGAAGAAACAAAAACTCATAGACACGGACAATAGTTTAGTGGTTACCAGAGGGTAAGGGGG
>NW_017731493.1:0-2455 GCF_001890085.2 Hipposideros armiger | reverse complement strand
TTTTTTAAGATTCATGTTGTTCTGTGGATGGATGGTAGTGATGGTAGCACAACAATGTGAGTGTGCTTAATACCACTGAACAGTACACTGAAAAATAGTTAAAATGGTAAATTCTGTGTTATGTGTATTTTACCACAATAAAAAAAAAATTCTACTCCAGATGTGTATCTTTAGTTGTTGCTTTAACTAATGTGGACTGCTAGTGACAACTTACTTTCCCAGTGATTATACCAAAAATCTTTGTATTGTCTATCATTAAGTTTGTTTTTTAAATTTCAGTGTTGGTATAAATTTGCTACCAAGGGTGAAATTTGGCACTTCAGCACACTGTAATTGGAAAATGTTGCAAATTACATTTCACATTGTAACCTTTCCATTTTAAACATTTATTTTCCAGAAAGCTGCAAGAACACCTGCCCAAAGTAAGAAACCAAGTTGTTGGACCTATTGAGATAGTAAGTGAAATCAGTTAGAATGTATGTGTATCAGAAAATTTTAAGGACTTGTCAGAAGTGCATAGAGTGATTGTTTGATAGTTTACATCTATTTTGGGGGAAAAGGGAGTTAAAAAAAATAATTCACCAACATGTTATTTTCAATAGAAAAAATACATAATCAACCCAACATTTCCACAATAAGCAATAAGAAAAAAAAACACAATATGCGTACAATGATTCCAATTTTGCAAAAAAAAAAATGTGTGTGCACACACATGTGATGCTTAAATGTTATCAGAGATTATTTCTGAGTAGTGGGGAATTACATGTGATTTAAACTATTCTATGTTTACATTTCAGTACTTTCCAATGATAATATATTGATATGAGTTGCTTTTTTAATTTTTAAAGTGTTATAAATCCTTTTTAAATAAAAAAAAAATATTCTCTAAATATTTTGTAAAGCTTATGCCTCAAAAAGTGTGTCAGCATACTTTTTGGGGATTATGTTCAAGGAACATTTTTGGGAATGTGCTCCCCAAACAGCTCCTCCACTTACTCTAATCTCTAAGTCAGCCTGGCTGTCAATATCCCTAGAAATATACATGAAACAGTACCTGTTTTTTCAAAAGTCAAATTAAAAAAAAAAAAAAAACCTGGGAAGTAACAGAACATGAGAAATTTTATCAAGGAGATAACACACTACTCTGGTGGAAGGTGGAGGAGCGGTTAGTTACCCTCTTATCATCTGTAGTGCTGAGAACAATGCTATTGCAGTCACTCCATAAATATGTATCAGCTATTGTGTGAAATGAATGGAAAAAAACATTAAATTGTTTTTAGTCTCTACTTAAAAAATATGTACTAAGTTCCCCTTGCTGTTGTTCAAATCTAATTTCAATACCTTTATACATTTTATCTTGTCCTCTCTTTCTGGTAAAATAAATAATCCACATTTTTAAATTCATGTATTGGTTTTGGAATAGTGCTGTGGGGACCTGCTATAGCATAGCATGTTAAAGCATTCAGTATTTGACTTTCCATTATTTCTTTCTTATTCTAAACAGCCTTGCAAATTATTATGGACGCTAATTTACATAATAGATGCTGTCCTGGGTAGAAAAGCAAACTAAGGATTTAAAATAAAAACAAAAAATATAATTCACTGGGTGAACTAATTTTTACTAGATATTTATTATTCACTGCACTTAGTTTTATCATCGCAATGATGTTGATAAACCTAGGGAATTGAAAATTTGAAGATCAGTTGTGTGTAAACCAAGATATTGTCATTGCAGTTTTTTGCAATATCTTAATTTATTCCAGAATCAACCAAGTGGAAGTTTCTGATTCATACACACATCTAACCTGACTTGTGTCACAGATCTACAATTTGTACTGATTTTATTACTTTGTATTTTTCAACTTCTTCAAAATACATCGTAAATCCTTAGGATTGGGGAACTTTTTTTTTTTACTTTATATATAAATACTTGTCCATGATTTTATACATTTATTTAATCTCTTAATTAATTTATAAAATAACATTTACTGATGACAAAAACTGCAGATTGGTTTTTGTTTTTCCTTTTTTCACAACTATAATGCGAATATATTTTGTTTTCCTCAGTTCCGCTTTGCTGATGGACTGGACATCACTCTCATGATCCTGGGATTACTGGCATCAATAATAAATGGAGCCTGCCTTCCTGTAATGTCACTGATTTTAGGAGAAATGAGTGATAACCTTATTAGTGGATGTCTAGTCCAAACCAACACAAGTAAGTATAATATTTACTTTTCTATATTGCTGGAGACTCAAAGTGTTAAATAAAACAAACAGTAAGCTTATAATACAGATTATTGTTAAACAATATCTGTATAATAATTTAAGTCATTTATTCTTCTCTATTGCCAGGGACTAACGAACCAAAATCTGTATTCATCAGTATTTTTCAAAAAAATAAAACCAATAGGGTGTGTGTGTGTGTGTGTGTGTGTGTGTGTGTGTGTGTGTG
>NW_017732779.1:219017-220158 GCF_001890085.2 Hipposideros armiger | reverse complement strand
AAAAATTCCTGATAATAAAGCATAGTGCAAATATTAATATCATGGAGAAAATAGAATTAATTTGAGTTGGTGGTGTGGAGTTTGATTAAGGAGATATGAGGGGTCAGATAGTGGAATTAGTCAGTATATATTTGCTAGATGTTTCAATAGGCCACTCAAAAATTACTAAAGATTATGATGAGAAAACCTGAATTACTTATTTTTCTCAAAGATATGATTCGGTGTCTTAAAAGAATGTAATTTTATTAAACAATTGTTTGTATTTGTAGTAATATTTTTCCTTTTGAGCCTCTATTATGTGTTAGATACATTACCAAGCACTTTTCATACCTTATCTCATTTAATTCTCATACAGCCCTGCATAAATTTAAGAAATACCATAATTCACTATATTTCAATATTTGATTATCTTGATTTCTACTTTGACAAACTAAAATCCCCACCATGTTTATTGAGTGTATAACACACAGTTTATGTCTGATCTCATGTTCAGTAATTGATATGTCTTCCTTGTATTATTAAACAACATCCAAGCTCAATTAAAAGGGAAAGCAAGGGACCGGCTGAGTGGCGTATTGGTTAGGAGCTGGCTTGGAATGCCAGAGGGACCCGGTTCGGATCCCACATATGAGGACCGGTGACACCGCCCTCTACAGCTAAGATGCTGAACAACAGCTGGACTTTGAGCTGGGCTGCCGTGGGTCGCCTCCGATGGCGTAGGCTGCAGTCCCCTGCTGCAGTGGGCTGCCATAAGCTACCATGCCATAAGCAGCCAGCATGAGCGGCCAGCAGCCTCTGTGATCGGCCATCCAGAGGCCGGCGACTGATCTGCCTCGCCCGGGAAGAGCGCAATGATGGTGCCAGTTTGGGCCAATAAAGCAACATCCTCCACAACTAGACTGAAGAACAAAAGGATAGCAACTTGTCTGTTTACCTTCCCCCAATTCCCCAGCACTGTTCCCCTTCCCCAATTCCCCAATAAAATCTTAAAAAAAAAAAAGGGAAAGCAAGGCATTAAGAAGGAAACATGTTTTTGTCACATGCCAATCTCATTATTTGGACAACACATTATTCGTAATTAAAATGGTACCTAGAATCCACCATACATTAATATTTATTGCTGAACTAAATTCATGTCTCT
>NW_017732779.1:214634-215502 GCF_001890085.2 Hipposideros armiger | reverse complement strand
GGTTACAGCGTCACTGGCCCATGTGGGAATCAAACCGGCGACCCTGTTGCTCAGAGCTCGCACTCTTGGGCAAGCTCTTAACCAACTGAGCTGCTCTGCCGGCCCAAAATAATAACATTTTTAATACAAAAAAAAACCTCTTACATTTTAAAATGTAAAATTTTTATCATTATAATTTTCGTAAAGAATCATTCAACTGTTATATTTGCTGATACTGAGTCATTATGAATTTGTCATAGATTAACTATTGTCCTGATTTCAAATCACTTTGTTTCTTTCTGCTGTAGAAGCTTGATGTTTATTTTTTGACTGTGGTTATCTGTGATATAACTTTTCTGATGACAAATACTGCTGTGTATTAAAATAAATTATTTTATTTATGGAAGTGGCACAAAACTTTTCCTGAAAATTTCTGTTTTAATATTTGCATCTGCCATTCTTTCCCGTTCCTTAGAGAGAGACACAGACAGACAGAAAGGAAGAAAAACTAACCTTTTGCAACCCGGTTATCTTTAGTAATAATAAGAAAATACCCATTATTGATCATTTTAAACTGCATCTAATAAGACATTAACTAACCCATACCTATTTGTTTCCTTCTTCATTTGCTAATTTTTCATTTTCTTAGAGCTTTGTATAAGAATTAATATTTCTCTTTGTCTCAAAATCCATTAATTTCTTGAAAACTAGAAACTGTATCATCTAGTATTAAAAATATTTTCTTGGTGCAGTCATTATAGAAAATTTCCCCCAAAATTAAAAATAGAACTACCATATGATCTAGCAATTCCACTTCTGGGTATTTATCCTAAGAAAACAAAATCACTAATTTGAATTGATATATGCACCTCTATGTTCATTATAGCAC
>NW_017732779.1:210885-212194 GCF_001890085.2 Hipposideros armiger | reverse complement strand
TTTTAACTTTGGAAATTTGTTTTTGGTTCCATTGACCCTATCTTGAACAAAGGGCTCTCTCTAGCATTGAGTTCATGGAAGAAATAAAATTTATTTATGCTTTACATCATTACAACCTGGAAGTATTTCTAAAGCACAGGGACAGGCTGGCTTCACACTATCACAGAAAGCTTTTACTAAAGTCACAGCGGCACTTAATACTTGTTAAGGTAGCTCTTATGGACCTGTGTACAGGATTTTAGGTCCTCAACAAAGAATTTACAGCAGTGTACTCTGAAGACCATCAAGCTAGATGTGGGAAGGCTGTATTACCCTTTAAATATGTTGCTCTGGGGACAGGCTCCTCTATGCAGAAACAGGTCACGGGCTGACTGATTGGGATGTACCCTGTGCATACAAAATTGAGGAGCTGTGAGAGACTCTATTGCCAAGCCCCACAGCCATTGCTCCCATCAGAGAAAAGAAAGTTCCTCCTGAACTACAGAGCCTTCCATTTCTTAAAGGAAATTCAGCTCCATTGGAATCACATGGGACCACCAGCATATAGGCACTTTGTCCTTGACCGAGCTGACATTCTGCAGCAGTTGACTCTGTTTCATAGTGACAAGTCACTCTTCTGATTTTTCTCTTATTTTTCGTACAGATTCTTCTAAATCCCCTTTACTGGTTTCCCCTTAGCTATATCAGATCACCTCAGGGCGATGTCCTATATCTTCTACTTTTTTTTTTCCACCACAAATTACTTTTAGGTGATTCCATCTATTGTTAGAGATTTAAAAAATCATTTCTGAGCTTGAAAAATCCTTACCATTAGTTTTACCATTAGGCAAAGCTACCCAATTATATATTTGACATTCCATGTGGCTGTCCCCCAGGCATCTGAAATTCATAACTCCCAAATCTGAAATCTGAAGTTTCCTCTCCCTTCCACATACAATCCCTGTGATTACAAATTCAAAATATGAATTTCTTTTATTCACATATCTCCATCTTCACTGCCACCATTCTAGCTCAAGCCACCATTGTCTCAGGCCTGGATTATTGCAATAATCCCTAAATCATTTTCTCACATATCATCCTTTAAACTGTCTAAAATTTATTTTAATATGAAGAGTTGCTTTCTTTCTTAAAATCCTTTAATGGCTTTCTGTTATTTTTAATATTAAATAAAAAATTAATAATAGTGCCTGTAAGACACTGAAAGACTTGATCCCTATTTCTGTTTGAGACTCATCCAATGCCCCTCTTTCCATAATTAACTTCCCTCTTGAGTTATTTGTGTTTTTTTATGTCAGGAAAGACAACAAAC
>NW_017732779.1:207224-209930 GCF_001890085.2 Hipposideros armiger | reverse complement strand
AAATAACATCAGGTAAATAAGGTATCAGAAATGAGCCTTTTATTTAGGTTCTGAATGAGTGGTAGATTTTTTTTGTTATCATTGTTACCATCCTCATCCAAGGAATATGAAAAAAAGAATTGCACCATAATTTAATCTTGAAGGTGCCAATTTGTTATATCATTAATGATTACTATAGCCCTGAGTAGATTTCAGCCAATAGAAAAGACTTGGTCTGGTTTTTGGGACAATGGAAAAACAGTATTGAACTGGTTCATTTATGCAAGGCAGCAAGGTGTTTTCCCTAAGAGGGAGATACTTTCCATATTTAAATATTTATTTCTGCTAAGGTCAGTTTTACAAATGGAAATATTATTCCTACTAATCCTATTAATCACTCTAGAAAATCCAAGCCAAAATAATAAAAACAAAAATAATTCATACAAAGACGTTAGCTATTTTTTTATTTCTTTTTCCAACATTACCTCAGCTATTTCACATCTTTGACAGTCCATATTCCAAAGAAATATTTCCTTTGTATTCACTTTAAAATAATTTATTGTGTGTATATACTATTAATGATAAGTGGATGAAGGAAGATTTAAAATTATAAAATCGAATGTTTTACTAGAGTAAAACAATAATAGAGAATTAACTAAACATGCGCTTTGCTCTTTTGCAGTTTGAGTTCTTAGAACAAGAATATTTTCCTGGTAAATTGGAGACAAATTCGTTGTACAATATGTTTAAGGATAAAAGAACATTCTGCTTCTTGGAATTGTAGGCTTTTGTACCACTTCATCCAAAATTTAGTACAAAGTATTTTATGAAAAATACAAATTCACTTTATATATTCCTACATTTTTAAAGTCTCTATATTCATTTGTATTAAAGTAAAATAGTAGCAAATTATCACTTTATATTTGAGATTCTTTATTTTACCTCCACATTACAGTAAGAGTCAGAAAAATATTACAACAAATTTGACATTTGCTTTCAATATAAGTTAGAGTGTTTGAACCATTTCCCCAAACTCCTCATTATTTAGTTTACTAGAGGAGTTTGCTTTTGTGTGATACATTTGATAAAACACTCTTATAAATTCAAATATTAAAAGGATATGGAGGAAATAACTTCAGAATTGTGAGCTTCAGATTCTAATGTGTAAAAGCTACAATGGTACACTTGCTCAATTTTTCTCACAAATTTGATATAAGGATACTTGTCAGGGGGCCTAAACAAGCTGGACTAGTAGGAAGGTCTACCCATAAAGCCTAACAAAAGCTTGAAAAATGGTGATGACCAGTATATAAGCCATGACATAAATTTTGTCAATTCAGTCATAAAATCATCAGGAGTGAGAAGAGGACTCATGCCACCTTTTTGCCAAGTAATAATGTTTACAAGGTTAGTTTATAAAAAGAGAGAGGTTAAGTCATAGCTAGTTAAAATAATCAAACGGAGCTTTTGACACTCAATAAAAACCAAAATGCAACCAAGTAAATGTGAAGATCTAATTGGCTTTATTAAGCTATTCATGAATCTGGCAGCATCCCATCTAGCAAGCAGAGATACTCCAAGGGGTTGTACAAAATGAAAGATTTTCAAAGGAAGAAAGGGGGGCGAGGGAGCTATTAGCACAAGGAAAGAGGATACTATTTTTAGATCAGAGCATCTCGTTTTGGTGGGGAAGGGAACTAGCTGGGTTCTATTATGCATTGCCTCTNCTACACACCTAGTCTAGATAGCATAGCCTGTTGCTCCTGGGCTACAAATCTGTGCAGATGTTACTGTACTGAATACTGTGGCAATTGTACCATAATGGTGAGTATTTGCATTTCTAAAATATTTAAAAATAGAGAAGGTACAGTTAAAATATGGTATAAAAGATAAAAAACGGTACACCTGTATAGAGCACATGTCATGTATGGAGCTTGCAGGACTGGAAGTTAGTCTGGGTGAGTCAGAGAGTGAGTGGTGAGTGAATGTGGAGGCCTAGCTCATTAGTGTCCACTACTGCACACTTTATAAACACTGACCCAGAAGCCTTCCACCTGCTTCCCTCCAACAGAGTGAGAAATAGAACATCAAAGGTGTCAGTGCTGCTCCATGAGCAGGGATGTGGGCTGGGCTGATTGGAAATATATTGAGCAGAAACTGGCTGGCTAAAGCTTAAATCACCATGATAGTGACTGTCAGGAAGGAATAAAAGGTGGCCTGAGGGTCAGTGGGGATAAAAAAAATCAAGATGTAGAGATAAAGGAACACAAGGGACTGTCATAACAATGTAGTTTTCGCTATTGCATATTGGAGCACTGGTCAGATTAAGGAAATCTGTGGTATTCATAAAAAAAAGAGTATGACATGGAGAGATTATAGAATTGAGGACTTGATATTTTAACTTTGGAAATTTGTTTTTGGTTCCATTGACCCTATCTTGCACAAAGGGCTCTCTCTGGCATTGAGTTCATGGAAGAAATAAAATTTATTTATGTTTTACATCATTACAACCTGGAAGTATTTCTAAAGCACAGGGACAGGCTGGCTTCACACTATCACAGAAAGCTTTTACTAAAGTCACAGCGGCACTTAATACTTGTTAAGGTAGCTCTTATGGACCTGTGTACAGGATTTTAGGTCCTCAACAAAGAATTTACAGCAGTGTACTCTGAAGACCATCAAGCTAGATGTGGGAAGGCTGTATTACCCTTTAAATATGTTGCTCTG
>NW_017732779.1:205531-206523 GCF_001890085.2 Hipposideros armiger | reverse complement strand
AAAAATATAGAATTTTGTGTTATTTAAATTTTATTTTTAAAAAGTCATTAAAAATCATTAAAGTGAAAACAAATGGAATAAATATCTAAGGACCAAATAAGAATTTTACAATAGCTTCCCCATGCTTGATGGATAAAATGAGTTGATGATAAAATGTACTCAATTTCATTAGTAATCTGGAAATGTAAATTGAGCCAAAAACTAGTTTGACAAAACTTAAAAAATGGGTGACAACACAATAGGTTGATAAGGATATGGAGTAAGGAAATTTTCATTTGGTGTTGATAGAAATGTAAAGTGACATACCCACACTGAAAGGCATCCTATAAAGTTAAAAACATATATATTTTGTTCTTGGAATATACTCTAGAGCATCTTACTTGTTTGAATGAGGAGACTTAAAAGAATGTTTACATAAATATTGTTTGTAATTGGAAAAAATGTGTAAAAACTTCTCAAATACCCATTGACAAGATAACGGATATTAAACCTTATTTTAGTGACTAGAATGAGGCCTCTGGAGTCAAGACTTTATAGATTTGAATCCCAGGTTTACTACTAATTTTTCTAAAGTTATTTCACTTCTCTGTATCTCAGTTTGCTCATATAAAATATTGATTCTGAGTTTCTACCACCAATGGTTCTTGTAGAAATGAAAGAATTTGCATATGCAAAGAGATTAGAACAGTTTCTGGAACATAGTAAGCACTGTATAAACACTAGTTATTTTCCTATCATTTCTGTGCAGTGATGCTTCATGGGTGTTTGCATGGTAAAATGAAGTCCTTTAAAATAACATTGAATAATATTAATAATAAAAGTAATTAAAAAGTTATAAAACTGTACAGAATAATATGTACCATATGATACCGTTTATGTGAATTCCAAAACAATGATAATTCAAACAATATAGTGTTTGATATAACTAAATTTGTGTTAAAACTAAAAAGAAAGCAGAAAACTAATTGCGTATTTCACTGAAGCAGTAACCT
>NW_017732779.1:198971-202986 GCF_001890085.2 Hipposideros armiger | reverse complement strand
TTGTCAACACTTTGAATGGTCAGTCTTTTTAGTTTAGCCATTCCAGTGCATGTAAAATAACATTTAATTAGCATGTCCCTAATGACTAATGTTGAGAGGTTTAGCTAAGCTACTCCATGGTATTGCTGCCTCAGCATCCATTTTGTTTGGCCAAGTGGCCTGTGGGGGACGGTAAACTGACATTAGCCCCTTCCTGCAAATGCATGCCCTGGATAACAGCCCAGAATAGCAAGCAAATATAAGTTCCTGATATGATTAACCCAACAACACTAGTGATAAATTGTCTCCCCTGCCTCCCAGGGTTTCCCCTTGTGCATCCCTTAGATAAGACCCTGGGAAGCTTGCCCAAACCCACTCTTTTTCATTTGAATTGACCAATCCAACCTTAGCCCACGAGGCCAAAAAAGTCCTGCCGCTCTCTCTGCGCTCTGCCTTGCCTCCCCATGTGGCCGCTTAAAGCTTGCTGTGGACTTCCTCCAGGACCTGTGAGTAATAAACTCTCTTTCAATTCTTTGTGGTCTTCTGCTGAACCAGGGCTCACCATCGGACACCCGGGCAGCGAGTCCAGAGGTAGGGAGAGGGGAGGCCCTCCTGCGCATGTTAATTTAGCAAAGTCACAACAACTAATAATGTTAAGCTTCTTTTCATAGGCTTATTGTCCCCAATACATCTTCTTTGGTGAAGTACCTTTTGAAATCATATATTATTTTAGATTGTAAGAATTATTTATATTTTCCATACAAGTCTTTGTTGAAATGTTGAAATAAGATAATATTTCACCCAGCCTGTGTTTTTCCTTTTTATTTTCTTAATAGTGGCTTAAGAATGAAAATTTAATTTTTTGAATTACAATTTAGTAGTTTTTTTTTCTTTTTATATTTTTGGTATGTTATTAAAAATATATTAACATTTTTTTTCTCATGAAGTTTTAGTTTCAGCTCTAACGTTTGTGTCAATGATCCATTTTGATTTAACGTTTATGAATAATGTGAGGAAAGGGCTCATGTTCTTTTATGTATGTATGCATTTGTGTGTTTATTTATTTACTCTATTCATTGGTGCATATGGCTATCCAATTGTTCCAGCATTATTTATTGAAAACATTATTCTTTGCCAGTTATTTGTATTGTGTCTTTGTTGGAAGTCAATTGACCATATATGTATAGGCATATTTCCCAGACACTTTATTGTGTCCTATCAATCTATATGTCTTTTTTATACTAATATACAGTCTTCATTGCTGAAGCTTCATAATATACTTTGATATCAAATAGTGTAAGACTTCTAGGATTTTTCTTTATCAAATTTGTTTTGGCTATCTTACTTTCTTTCCATTTCCATGTAAACTATAGAATAAATTCATCAATATCTATAAAGTTAGAATTTTATAGATATGTTACATTGAATCTATAGAGCAATATGGAGAGACCTGACTTTTTAATAATATTGATTATTCTGGTCCATGGACATAGTATATCTTTACATTTATTTAAATCTCTAATTTTTCATAGGCCTATATTGTAGTTTTCAATGTGCTGGACTTATTCCTAATTTATTACAAGTTTTCAGGCTATTATAAATTATATTAATTAAAATATTATTTTTAGCTGATCATTTCTTGTATCAACAAATAGAATCAATTATTGTATATTGACTTTGTACCCTGTTAACTTGCTAAACTTGCTCCTTAGTTCTAGAAAAATTTTTTGTGTGTATTCCTTAGGATTTTCTACATAATTAATCATGTTTCTGTGAATAAAGATGCTGGTACTTCTTCCTTGGCAATTAGATTGCATTTTGTTTCTTTTTTTCCCCCTCTTGTGGCACCAGTTAGGACAATCATACTTAAAAAAAAAATCTGAATATGGTGAATTACATTGACTTCCTATGTTATATCAACTTCGCATTCCTGAGGGGAAATATATCACATGGTCTTAATGTCTAATTCTCTTCATGTATATTGTTAAGTTCAACTTACTAAAATTTTGTTAAGAATTTTTGTGTCTGTGTTCATAAGCGATATTGGTTTGCAATTATCATGGAATGCCTTTTTCTGGTTTTAGCATCAAGAAAATGTTGGCCCCTCAGAATGACATTATGTGAAGAACTGATAATATTTCTTCAGTAAATGCTTGAATAAGTTAATTGTGAAACCATCAGGAATTAGTGTTTTCTTCAAAGAAAAATGTTTAACTACAAATTTAATTTATTTAGTATATGTAGGGCTACTCAGTGTATCTATTGCTTCTTGTATGTACTGTGGTAATGAATGTGTCCACTTCATCTATGTGGTGGAATACATTGTCATAAAGTTGTTAGTTATATTCCCTAATTAAATTTTTTATATCTGTAAAATGTACAATATTCAATGATGTCTCCTTTCTCATTCTTGTTATTTGTAATTTTTGTCTTTTTTTCTTGATGAGTTTGGCTAGGGAACTGTCATTATGATCNCTAAAAAAGAGAATTAATCAAACTATCCATTAATTTCACATATATAATAATAAATGTACATTAAGTTCTTAGAGATTCATGAATTCGTTTTCTTATATACATGAACCTCTATGTATGCCACCCTCAAGTTGTTTTTGCCTGTGTTCTTCTTAGCACACTATCTGATCCTCTTTGCTTCAAGAATCCTGAGGCTACAGTCTTATTAATGAAGACATTAAGTACGTTTGACCTATTGCCCAAAGCCTTTTAAACAGGAGTGTACATCTCTCCAAACTTTGTATGTTGTCATTTGTGATCAAGAGCTTAAATATCTAATCCTGGTAATTAATATATGGCCCTTGGAATTTCAAGTAACGCCTACCATTAAATAACATTCTTATTACTCTAGTCAGAAGATGAAAACCATATCTTTCTTGTCGGTGATATTTTCTACCATCATTTAATCTGAAGCATGATATCCTAGAACTACGAGGTAGTTAAGACTTGGGCAGAACACAGTTTCGGAGTCACATCTTCTCAGGAAAGATAGCTCATTGCTCCATTTACACAACGTTCATGTCCTCTAATGTTCATCGTTTTTCTAGTCCCATTTAGACTAGAGAATACTTGAGTACAAATGGCATTTATTTTTCTAAAACAATCCAAATTCTTTACCAAGCTTTATATGATCTAGACTCTAGCTTCTTTCTCAAACTTCACATGCTACCCATTAACAATTCCTGTACCCACCTCACTGTGGTCACACCAGCCTCCTTGTTCCTAGAACACACCAAGCAGGTTTCCACTGCTGAGTCTCACTTCTTGCACACTTTTGGCAGCTTCTGCCTGGAGTGCTTTTTTTGGTAAGATATCTCTTGCTGGGTCTCTCCTTTTCTTGTTCTTCAAATGATACCTAATAAAGATGTTCCCTTTATTAAATGGTAACATCTTTATTGAATCCAACAAATAATTCCCTTTTGGTATCAAAACTTTAAAAGAACAAATGGAAGTGTCTTTGTATACATAATAGTCGGGATTTTTTTTTCTAGTAACATTACTTGCTAATTTCTTATAAAGTGGCTTTCTGTTTTAAACTTTCTTTTGTGACGTTAAGTTAGTTTAGGTAATATATTTAGATGTCACAGATGACATGATTTAATGGCAAGTGTACCTCATGGGCATGGATCAGAATGGGTTAAAGTCTTATCTTTTATCTCTACTTTCCTAGATTTGGATGAATGACTTAAGAAAGCAGGTCACTTAGCTCTTTTGTCCTCAGTTTTCTTTATTATGAAACAAGGGTTATATTAATATTTTATGCCAGTCTAAAGCATGGAGCTAATAGAACAACTCTGGAGGTCCTATCTGCTATCTTAGGTTCACTTTTTATTTTCTTTTGTTTAATTATCCTGTTGGGGTTCAGAAAAGGAGTGGCTTGAAACTTTTTAACCAAATAATATAAGGGTTGTATTATTACTAACTTTTTATATGTATGGTTTGATTGAAGTATAATTATAGTACAATAAAATGCAAATATTTAAAGTTTATAATTTATAAGTTTACATCTATGTTTATATATTAT
>NW_017732779.1:187471-190741 GCF_001890085.2 Hipposideros armiger | reverse complement strand
CATTTTAGCTATGTTATCATCAATTCTTAAGTCATCAAAATCTAAAATTAGTCAATATATTTACTACTTTCCCTTAATGCAACAACCTGAGAATAATTTAATGTCAAACACAACAGCTGACATTATTATGCTGATTTTATCATGCATATTATTTCTTTATGAAACCTACATGCTGGTTAATTATTATGGTTTTAACAGATTTCTTTAGATTTATGCACTTATTTATAGGTATTTTGTTCTTCATTTATTTTGAATCTTGGGATTTTCTTTCGGTATTATTTTCTTCTGTGTACTCTACCCCTCTAAGAATTTTCTTTAGTAGCATTTCATTTGTAAAAAAAATCTCTGTTTATTGTCTTTGGGAAAAAAAATTTTTTTTTGTCACCTCAGGTTTACAAAGGATGTTTGTCAAAAAAAAAAACATTGGGCTAGCCGAATGGCTCAGTTGGTTAAGAGCTCGCTCGCTCAAGAGTGTGAGCTCTGAGCATCAGAGTCGCCGGTTTGATTCACAGTCTGAGCTGAGCTGCCGCTGAGCTGCTAATAGGTGGCAGGATGGCTCAGCTAAAAAAAAAAAAAAAAAAAAAGCATTGACTTAGTATGGAGTAAAATATATTCCACTACTTTCTGACTTCCATTTTTTTCTTAGAAAGTCAGTGTCATTGCAATTTTTATTTCATTGAAAGTAATTTAATTTTTTTTCTGATAGCATTACAATCAACTATGGTTACATGATTTGCTAAATATTCTTAATCCAAAAGCAGTTTCAAACTTTACGTATATCTCCATGTTTCTATTTTCTTAATTAACTTCGTAAGTCTTTGATTTTTTTTTTAAGTGCTAGGCTTCCAGCTTCTTATCTGGATATGCAAAGAGTTGGACGTTGTTACTCCAATCCTCATAACAAGAAACAATCTGAACAAACTGAAAATCAACAATTTCCCTATGATATATCAGAAAATTGAGGACACAGAGCACACTGCTGCCCTGAAAACTAGAGGGACAAGTGAACACACAGAATCATAGCTTACCAGGGACAGAGACCACTGGAGCCAAGAACTGGTAGGAAACTTGAAACTATAATTGACAAACTGCTGGAAACTGAGGTGGACTAACTTGAGAGTTAAAAACTCCTGGGTGCCTTGTCTTAAGGGGATCACATTGCTTTTGTGAGTTTGACCTCCAGAAGTCATCACTATGGTGAAAATCAGAGAAAAATACTCTTGTACTTTCATCGGGGAGGGTAAAGTAACCATTTAATACAAACTCATGGGGAAATTAATCATTTTGAAAAACACTCTTAGCATTCTTTTCTCCTCCTATCCCAAAGAGAAACTATTTTGACAGACACCAGAGACTAACCCAAGTGGGAAAATAAACATACCTAATTCTAGAACCTTCTAGCCTTCCTGCCTCTCCAGAAAGGGAAACAAGCTGAGAAACACTTTGGAAATTTACAGCCCAGGGACACAGACACAGTAAAATACTTAGATTTAATCATTGGATTATACAATGATTCCCCACCTCCCTATACCTTTCTACCACATCAACAGGGTTCCTAGAGAATAACAGAGGATTACAGCAAGAAGAAGTGCAAGGCTAGGCTCTATTTAAGAAGGTGCTAAGGAAACCCAAAGAACACAGGGGAGGCAAAAACAATGTCACTAGAGAAAACTGAAGAATTCAATACATACAGGTCCAACAAACAATAAATACAATGTCACTCTTACCATATAAACTCAAACCCTTACCCTAAGGCCTTTTTACCTCAGTTCCTGTTACCCAATACATCCTGTCTACTTTCAACAAAGTAGGCATATTATGAGGCATATTAAACATCATGAAAAACATAGTCTGAATGACAAAGCAAGCCACAGAATCAGACTTGCAAGTCGCAGAAGTTTGGAATTGTAAGATAGGAAAGTTAAAATAACTATGATTAATATGCTAAGGGCTCCAACGAAAAAAGTAGAAAACATGCAAGAACAGATGAGTAATGTAAGTCAAGATATTGGAAACTCTATGAAAGAAGCAAAAGGAAATGCTAGAAATCAAAAGCTCTGTAACAGTAATGAAGAATGCCTTTGATGGGCACATCAGTAGAAGTGACAAAGAGAGGAAAGAATCAGTGAGCTTTGGCATGTGTCAATAGAAACCTCTGAAACAGTAATTCAAAGAGAAAAATGTGGAAAAAAATCAGAAGATATATACAAGAACTGTGGGATGATGATGAAAGATATAATGTACAGAACAGGGAAAAGAGAGGAAAGAGCAGAAAAACTATTTCAAGTAATAATGTCTGAAAATCCTCCAAAGTTAATTCCAGACATCAAACCATAGACTTAGGAATATGAGATCACCAAACAGGATAAATACCATATCAAAAAAGATATAACTAGGCATATCTTATTCAAGCTGCAGAAAGCAAAACATACAAAAAGTCTTGAAAGAAGCTGGGGAAGTGGGGACAGAGGGAAGGGGTTGGGCCCNTCTCTCTTTGAGTAACATAAACCAGTTAAGTCTAGAATTAAAGGGACCCTATATATTTAATGTGTGGGGTTTTGGAATAAATAAACCAATGGAAAAAATGTCTCATTTTTATTTTTTAAAAAAGGGGGGAGGGGTAAGGAAGAATTGTTGAGAAACTATTTCTGAGAAAGAAATAGGGAATTGATAATAAGGGTTTGGGGAACACAATACACCATACGAGTTATCAATATCCTTACTATTGCTATGTAATCATTAAACATCATCTCTAACCTTATTTGAAGTATAATCTGACTGTGACTTGGTTCATCATCCTTCCTCCTTGACACACATACTTCCCCTAACTTCCAGGTCAGTATATTCTCCTGGTTTTCCTCCTTTTGAACTGAGGGTTTTTCATCCCCTTTGCTATTTCTTCCTTATCTCTCTGACATCTTGAAATGTGAGTCCTGGTGCTCTCTTGACTTTATTTTCTTATTATAAAATTCACTCTGTTGGTGTCTTATAAAGTCTTGTGACTTTAAATATTTTCTGTATACAGACAACTCTTTAACAGGCATTTCGGGCATAGACATCACTCCCAGGCCTTGACAACTCCACATGGATAGCTATAAAACAGCACAAAACAGTATTAATATAGCTAAATCATTTTCTTCTTAAATTTAGTATTTAGTATTTTCTTGACTTCTTTTTTTCTTGACTTTTTTCTTTCTATTCAATATTTTTCTGTGTGCTTCAAGTTTGATTCAAACTTTATAAAGAGTTTCTTGTAAATAAATGATAGAT
>NW_017732779.1:183624-184827 GCF_001890085.2 Hipposideros armiger | reverse complement strand
ATTCAAACTAGAAGACAATGGAGTGAAAAATTTACAGTGTTGAGAGAAAAAAAAAAAACCACCAACCTAGAATTCTGTACCCAGTGAAAATATTCTTCAAAAAGAAGGAGAAATGAAGATCTCCATAAACAAAAACTGAAGGAAATTGTCACTAGCAGACCTGACTTATAAGAAAGGTTAAAAGAAGTTCTTCAGAGAGAGAAAAATGGTACAGGTTAGAAACTCAGATCTGTATGAAGAAAAGTGTTAGAGAAGGAGTAAAGAAGGTAAAATAAACACTTTATTTTTGTTATTATTTGATCTACTTGATACCTGTTTGTTCAAAATAATAATATCAACAATGTATTGTGTGATTATAGCTTATGGATATATGAAATGAGTGACAGAAATGCTTTAAGAAACAGGAGGGAGGAATTGGGGGTACTCCATTATAAAGTATCTGCAGTACCCATGCAATGATGTAGTGTTATTTGAAAGTGAACTTAGATAGTTGTAAATGTATATTGCAAACTCTAGGATAATCATAATAAAAAAAATTTAAAACAAGTATAATTGATATGCTAAGACAGGAGAGAAAATGGAATACTATAAAGTGCTCAATTAAAACCATAGAAGGGAGAAAAAGGAAGATGGAGAAAAAAAGAACGGGAAATTCATATAAAAATAGTTATACATATTATGATTATTAATACAAATGTATCAATAATCACAATAAATGTGATTTAATACACCAGTTCAGAGAGGGATTGCCAGAGTGAATAAACCAAAAAACAACAGTGATATTTTGTCTACAAGAAACTTACATTCAGTATAAATTCACATGTAGAATAAAAGTTAAGGGATGAAGACAGATACATCATGGTAACACAAATCAAAGGAACCCAGTAGTTGCTCTATTAATTTCAGAAATAACACATTCAGAATAAGGAAAAGTATCAGGGATAAAGAGAGCCATTACATAATGATGAAGAGGCCAATTCTCTAAGAAGATATAACAATCTTTAATGAGATCATGCTTAAAAACTAATTTTCAAAATGCATGATGCCAAACCTGATAGAACTGCAAAGAGAAATAAGTCCTCTATTAGAACTGTAGACTTCAATACCCCTCTACACCAGTAATTGATAGATCCAGAAGGCCAAAGTTCAGTAAGAAAATATTTGAACAGCACATCACCACCAGTGAACTGGATCTTATGTTCT
>NW_017732779.1:175431-181699 GCF_001890085.2 Hipposideros armiger | reverse complement strand
ATATATATATATATATGTATATATATTCTTGCAAAAAGTAAAATGTCGTTTAAATCCTCTGACCCAGTTGTTTTTTGTTTTGATCACAAACAATAAAATAGTTCATCATTTTCACTATATATAAAACAATTTAGAAGTTGTCTCCCCTTGTATAGAAAAATCGCTGGTTTAAATGGTTCATTTCAGAGCCTTCCCTATCAATTATTATGAGGGATGGTTCTTGTGATGTAGTTTTACGGCAAAAAAGCCAAAGAAAATGTGCAGTGATCATTTCCTATATGATGGCAGTTGAGAGAATTACTAAAACAGTCTGTAAAGATGTGACAGCTGTATTTAAATGACCAATCTTAAGTGGGTATTACAGAGCCTCCTCCTTCAAAGAATGGTGTCAGAGTTAGGGCTAACCATGTTTGGGTGTGTCTTTCATTACCGCACTTTCTAACCAGTTGATTAGAAAGAAAAAAATAATAATAAATTTCATTTTAGTGATTGATACAATCAGTTTTAATTTTACTTAAATGTGTTCCAATGGACTTCATAGAATACTTGTCTTCTACCTTCAAATAATTTGATATAACACATCAGTAGTATTTCACATATTGCCATTTCTTTGCTGTTTTCCTCACAATAACAAACTGAAAAGCTCACAGTTTTCCCTATGACCATGAACTAGAGCTACTATCTAGCAAGACAGTTAAAACCTGTGAAGTATAATTCCTGTGTAATTCAATGTTTATTTTTAAGTAATATTGTTTTAGAACCTTATGCCTCTAACAAGGGAGAGAAAAACATAAGAGTTAGTGTTGTTTTCCTCAATCCAGAAGGAATGCTTTATAGTATAAAGCTTTAAATTGGTAACCTTTTCACTTAAATATTTATGCATCCTCAGCATTCAGTTTCTTTATAAACATTCTTTTATAACTAATTCTCTGCAACTCTCGAAGTGTTTTAATTCACATTGTCACAATGGAGGTGGTGGATGAAAAGCAATGTTGCACACTACATTCCACTCACCAATTATCTGCACTACTTTTTTTATACTAGATACTTCTGTCAATTCTAATTCCATCTTGGCTGAAACACAAAATGGTGTGAAGGCTAAGCAGATGGTTGTCACAAACAGAGGAACACAAATAAAATGTATTGGAAAATTTCCAGTGTGGTTGCAGAAAAGGGAATTAGTCACCAAATTCATGTTATTGTTCATGAGTGTTACGTGCCAAATCCTCCCTGTAACACGTGGAAAATAATCTTATTTGTGAACCCAAACAATTTAGAAAACTTTGAACTGAATTGCCTGTATGACTGTTTGAAAGTACTTAGTCATTGTCAATGTACTGCAATGATTTTCTTATTAATAAATAAAAAGAAAAGACATATGACAAAATAGTAAATTAGGAAATGAAGAGTTTATGCTTATCTTCTGTATTGTTGGCTTTGAACTGAACTGTGGTCCATTCCAATGAATTTTAGGAGGAAAAATGTATATTTTTTGTGGTGTGGTGGGTTGGGTGGGGGGAGCATTAGAGTATTGCCTTCCCTTGTTTTTGTAGGGTAACTTATTCCTAATATAAAATGGATTCATCCTTTGAATTCAAATTTTGTAGCAAAGAAAGGAGATGAGGGAGAACTTCCTGCATTTTTCAAGTCTGGAAAAGAAGTAAGAAGTCAATAGCCGGTTTGATATTTTATGAGTTTGAGAAATTTCACATTTTAATATAGAAGGGTGTAGCCAAACTGCATTGCTTCAGATATTTCTGGTATTATAAATTTGCCCAAGAACTCTGGAACTTACTCAGTGCTGAGATCACCTTCCTTATGCTCATTAAGCATGTTCCTTTGTGTTTAACATATAACAGGTATAAATCTCCAATATGAAACTCATCCACAGAACCTTGGGCCACTTCTAACAGAAGCAGATCATTAGGCTCACTTGGGTGTTAATAAGGATGTGAATAAGGACCTCCAGACTCCTATCCCTCTTCTCCTTCAGGTAAATCTAAATGAGAAGATGCTGAGAAATAGTTTTATCTCATTTACTCTATGGGGAGTCATAGTTTGAAGTGGTGATTATTGAGGGAGATTTAGGACTACGAATTAAATTCACCTGAAAAGAAGGAAACAGTACATGTTTATAAATTTTGTAGCTGAATCTTTTATGGAAATCTTTTTTAGGATACAGTATCAAATATAGTATTTATGTTTTTGGTATTTCACCGTATTAATTAACTTTCACAGAGACTACAAAAAATGTATATGTCATACTTAATCCTTAATGATCCCTACCAAAATGTGAAAAGCAACATGTATATAATGAATAAAAATATGAATATGTATACATCTATGTGACTTTCCATATTTTTATTTATATATTTGTTCATATATATGTATGTATATATGTGGCTTTCCATATTTTATTCAACTATCTATCAATGAGAGAGAGCCACTCTCTTAAATTGATTTTAGAGCACATCTTATTGGTTCAAACATAAGGCAAAACTAACTTCCACTTTTGAGTAGGGTAGAGTAGTTTAGAGTACACAAATTCTCCATCAGTTCAGAAAGTTGGGTGGATTGTAAAAATGGTTGGATTTTTAATATCACCTGTTTATAGACATCAGAAAGCTACTCAAGCAGCCAGGATGAGAAAGACCAATATTACCAAGAAGGGAGGACCAAAGAGTTGAACCAAATTCTGCATCTGATTTTTTTTTTTTTCCCTCCGGGAGGCACTTGCCAATTCTGGGTACAGAGCAAAAGGTTGTGAATCCAGGCTTTCCCAGTAAGAGCTGCTGCTATATGACAAAAAGCCATAAGAAATTCTGGCAGAATTACAGAGATGGAAATATATAACTGGAGACAAGAAAACCAAGACACATGGCCACTCATTCTCTTAGGGTGAAGTTTTTCCACATAGGTAAGATTATAGGACTCAGATGACATTTTAGTGGTAACCTTGCACTCACCAAAAAAACTAGACCTTTTCTTCAAAAGCTGTTCTCAGATGGATCCTCTGAGTATTTCACAGCAAGGTGCTGGCAATTTGTTATCTGGTCTATATCAGTTGGCTGGAGCTGCCATCCAAAGCAATACAAACTATGTACCTTATATGAAGTGTGATCAAGAACTACAGTGAATGCTGCTGCCAAGTGTTATCCAACTGAAAGGCAGGGATCTTCAATATGGGAAGCGGCGCATGGAACCTTAGGAACAGTGTGACAAGTTTCAACTTGTTCGGTTCAGTCAGTCGTGTGTGAGCTACAGTTGAGAGAAGGTGTGTTTTAAAGTGTGCAGTAAATCATCCTCCATCATGACAACACTCCGTGTCACACATCACTTCTGGTATGGCAATTTCTGTCAAATAAAAACATTACGGCGTGTCCTCATCCTCTTTATTCACTGGACCTGGCACCATGACACTTCTGGCTCTTCCCCAAAGTCAAAATGATTCAGGACATGGAGCCAGCTACAACAGCACAACTAAAGACACTCATGAAAGAGGACTTCCAGAACTGCTTCAGAAAGTGGTAAGAACAATGGGGTGAGTGTGTTTGAAGTGAAGGGGAGTATTTTGAGGTGGGTTAATGGCAATGTATTTTTTACTGTAATATGTTTTTCTTTTAATTTAAACAATCACCATAACTTTTTATCACACCTCATACAACAGAAATTATCTTGCAGTTCTGGAGGTTATAGGTTCAAAATCAAAGCATTGATAGGTTTGGTTTCTACTAAGGGAGGAACTGTTCCATACCTCTCCCCTAACTTTCAATGATTAGCTGGCAATCTTTGACATTCCTTGGTTTGTAGATAGTTCATTTTGATCCCTGCTTTCATGTTCAAATGTCATTCTCTCTATGTTCATGTCTGTCTCTGTGTCCTAACTTCCCCTTTTTATCAGGACACCAGTTATAATCAATTACCATCTACTCAGATGATCTCATTTAAATTGATTAATTCTGTAAAGACCTTATTTCCAAATAAGGTCACATTCTGAGGTACTTGGAGTTAGAGACTCAGCATATCTTTCTGGAGACACACAATTCAACATATAACTGGGAGGCTAATTTTGAGGGAGGTCGTTAGTCCCTCTGACTTCTCTCCATTTCTTTCTGCACAATTGCTGATGCTATCAGTATCTTGCTGATATAGGTGATTTGGCACTACCCATTCCTATTCAGGGGTTGGTTATAATACCTTATCATTTAGTTTTGTTGCAGAGCTTGTCTGTGGGTTTTCTTATGCTTGCGTGCTCTATCTGTTATTGCAGGAAATATCTTGAGATTTAATGACTATAATACCACCATTCCACTGTTAGCCTCCTAATTTATTTTGTAAGCATACTCAACACTGAATGTTTTTTTTAGTTTTGAGAATCATATTCTTTAGTTCCAGAAAATTTTCAGTCATTTTCTTCTTTGTCATTCATTTTCTCCTTCATTATCTCCATTATTTCCTTTTGGAAATATTTATATTCATTGGTTTGGAGACACTTGGGTTATGTTCCCTGTCTGTAACCTCTTCCTATACTTTCTTTATTTTCATTTCTCCACTTTGCCTGCAGTTAGATTTGATATTTTCTATTTCTTAAGTCAATAGCCTCTTTTGTTTGTGAAGACAATTATTTATTCCATCTTCACTTACTACAGTTTTATTATTTCCAGATGATCTTTTTTAAGCCTGCCTACTTCTTAATTCAAAACCCCTAATAGACATTATTTCCACATATAATTTGAGAATTTTACACATATAATTTAACATATTTTTCAGATATTATATTCTATTTTCTTGAATGTGTTGTTTCTTGTTCTGAAATCTTGGGTTTACATTTCATGGCATAGGATTTCTTAGTGAATTTGGTAATTTTTGTTTGATATCCAAATTTATGTGAAGAGTTTTCTATTTTCATTCAATCGTTTTTATCAATTACTTTATTCCCAGGTCTTTGGATCTCATGTCTGCATATTAAGTATTGTATTAATAGCTACAGGTCAGAGGCTGGCTCTGTTTCCAAACTTAATGTGTGCCTTTGAGTCTTCTTGTGGATATAAGCAACCATAAAATTTCTGAATCCTGGGAAAATTGATGGAGACATTTTCTCTCTTTTTTATGATTCAGAAGCATAGTCCCACTCTTTACCTCAAATATGGAGCTCAGCATAATTTCTCTGACATTGACAGTACATATTTGACCCCTGGACTTAGTCAATAAAACACTTGCCCATGAGCCTATTTCTTTTTTTTTTTTTTTAAGTTTTTATTAGGGAATTGGGGGAATGGAACAGCACTGGGGAATCAGGGAAGGGGAACAGACAAGTTGCTGTCCTTTTGTTCTTCAGTCTAGTTGTGGAGGACGTTGCTTCACTGGCCCAANAAATAAATAAGTAAAAGCTCTGAACAGACACATCATCACAGATAGTAATCAATAGCAAGTAAACGTATTACTTGTAAAAGATGTTCAACATCATAATGTGTTAGGGAATCAAAAATTAAAACAAGAATGAGATACAATTATATACCTATTAGAATTACATACCATAAATTGACAAAACTTTCAATACCAAATTGTAGGGAGTAATGTAGAGCAAAAGAAACCTCCTTCATTGATGGTGGGGATGCAAAAAATTACCACAACTTCGGAAGACGATTTGGCAGTTTCTTACAAAGCTAATCATAATCTTACCATATGACCCAGTAATCATGCTTCTATGTATGTACTCAAATGAGTTGGGAATTTATGTACATATGAAAACCTGCACATGAATATGTACAACAACTTTATTCATGATTGCCAAAAAATTGAAATAATCAAGATTTCTTTTAAAATCTGAATAAACAAACTGGGACACAGCCACATGATGGAATATTATTCCGTGATGAAAAGAAATGACCTATCAAGCCATGAAAAGACATGGAGAAACCTTAAATATTTATTAAGAAAAACCAATTTGAAAAACTGCATACTATTTGATTCCAACTATATAGCATTCTGAAAAAGGCAATATTATAGAGACTGTAGAAAGATTAGCAGCTGCCAAGGTTTCAGGGAGAGGGGGAAGTAGCAAAAGAAGGAACATGGGATGTTTAGTGTAATACACCTCTTTTGTATGACACTGTTACGGCAGATGCATGTCATTATACGTTTGTCAAACCCATAGAATGTAAAACATACAGGGAAGGGAAAAGTAAAATGTGGACTTTAGTTAATGATGACTCATCAATTATAACGTGTATTACACTAATGCAAGATGTTAATAATTGGTGAAACT
>NW_017732779.1:164356-170891 GCF_001890085.2 Hipposideros armiger | reverse complement strand
GGCCCTGGAGCCTATTTCTTAGTCTAGCATTTATAGGACTCTTTAACTTCAGCTCCAACTTAGAAACTTGGCTTTCTTTTTAATATATGTTTCTGAAAATTGTCATCTTGTTTTTACAAATAAACACTTAATTTTTAAATAGTTTTTAAAATGTTTTACCTCTCATGAGTTTGAAACAGATTCTCAAGTTTCAAAATGTATTAATGCTACCACCTTGTCTCAAAAAAAAAATAAATACACAAGAATATAGGATTTTAAAGGCATCACTAGTCAGTAACCAAGCATAGAGATCTTCCTTTTAAGTAGTGGTCCAATTAATTGCAGCTTTAGTATTAATCCCACATATGCCAGCCAACCAAACCAGTTTATCTTCTTACACATACATAGCTTAAAGTCTGGTCATATGTCTGATTATTTCTCTGTCTCACCAAAGCTTAGGATGGTCATGGTATTTCTTTCAGTTAGTCTAAAAATGAGGTTGTTCATTTCTTCCTCTCAGGAAGATAGTGAGATGCCGAAGGCAGAGATAAAACACCTTACTTCTAAGTGCAGACCGTGAAGATGAGCAAATTTCTTTCTTCTCTAGGTCACTTGCCAGATGGAGCACCACATGCCTCCTAAATATTCTTCCTATGATTAATGAGTCATTTGGCATAACCAAACATGGCTTACTCATAGTTTCAGGAATGAAACCCCTAAGAGTCTGTTTTTATATGTGGGCACCTAGAAGGTCACGGCTCCACATGAATTGCATGAAACATTTCATAAACTTGATAACATTACTAACTTTATGAAAGTATTAATTTGTCTTAAGGCCTCAAATTATAACTCATAAAATAGTTTCATAATTTTAAATGGTATAGTCTTGAAAAAAATTAAGAAGCATGTATATAGCTACCAGCTCTGCCATCATACAAACATATCATGCAATAATAATTTTTATTCTTGAAACTAAATTTTAAATAAAAAAATTTAAAAAGTTTAAAATCATTTAGCCTTAAATTACATTGTGTTAAATCAATGGCAGTATCTGCCAAGGTAGGCAGAAATGTCAGGTTTAATTTTAACATGCTTGAAGCATTTATTTAACCATCCGCCTACCTCCCATAGCAATATAAGAAAGTATACAGGAAATCATGTGGATATCAGTGAAACACACAAGGTAAGAACAGATATTCAGCAAAATATAATTGTATTGCTGCAAAAGTATACTCTAGGCTAACCTTCCTCTAAATCATGGGAGTATGGAACTGTAAGGTCTCATAAGCAACAAACATACTAATATTGAACTAAAGCCCATGGCACATATATCAGAATCATTGGCTAGAAAAGGCACAAACAGGTTATTTAGTTTATATTTGGACCTTACAAAACTACTGTACCTAATCACCCCTGAAAAAGTATTCTGAAAATTCACATCAGTCATAAAGCAAACCAAATTTCTCTAGCTTGTGTAAAAGCAGTCATTGTAGAAATTCTGACTTTTATTTTTATACCAATGTTCCCAAAATATAATTAGTGGAAACATTGTTTTGCAGCATGTTGATAGGCATTGCACAACTTCCCATTATCTGAATAAAATTAGTAGCAGAAAAGGTCCAATTTAAGTGAATCCACTTAGAAAGGGAATTGAATTCCATAGTACATAATTTTAAGATTTTGATTTGCACCTGTATCTTACAAAATAAAATTTGAAAAACTGAAAAACAGTTACAAGCATTATCTATTTAATGGAATTTAATTAGTATTATAATGTACTAATTTTAAAAATAAATGACATTTTAATTTTTTACATCATTTCTACTGATACCATCAAGTAATATGATATCACATTCTGAACTTCACATTGACTTTTATAAAAACCTATGAAAAGCATCAATTTTGCAAAAATATCGAAAGCTAATTCAATTTTCTTGTGTGCTTCTTAATCTTTCAATAGTCAGTCAGTCATTGCATCATTTGCAATGTTTTCATTTTGTTTACAAAGATTGTACTGTATTTGGTTGGTTTAACCACACAATACAATCAGCCATAGATTGTGCCACTAGGCTAGGGCTGAGAATCTCAAACTATATTTCCCAGTCTGCCTTGCTAGGGGCTTCCTTTACACACCACTAATAGGAAATTGTGGTAGGAAATCACAAGGCAGAAAGAGGAGAGGAACTTTGTCTTTTGTCTCTGTAGATATGAGAGTTGCTGGAGGTTTCCCTGTGGCAGCAGAAGGGGTAAGGTAAGCTTGGATTCCTACAGCCTGAATATAAGCAGGCCACTTCACTTGTTGAAGCTTATAGCCCTGGTCACTTCTGCGTTTTGGGGGGTAAATCCAAAACCAAATGTAACAAAGTCTCCAAAATGCAGCAGCAGTTGCAGGCTTGTGAGTTCCAGAACAGGAGTGGTGGCAACTTCTCAATATTACGTTTCTTTCATTTGCTCCTCCAGTGACCCCTTGTATTGCCTTTGCTCTTGTAGTCCTTTCGACAATTTTGGAATCATTTCTCTGTATTAATTGAATGTCAAACGTACCACTTGACATTTATATGCTGGTATTATCATGTGTATTATTTCTGTATGAAATCCACACAGGACTTAATTATTGTTGTTTTAACATATTTCTTTAGATTTATGCACCTATTTATAGATATTTTGTTCTTTATTTGTTTTTGCATCTTGGAATTTTTCTCTGGTATTATTCGCTTCTGTATGTACTACCTCCTTAAGAACTTCCTTTAGTAACATTTCATAAGATGAGGAGATATGGCAGGTCTACCTAATACATAGAAATAAACACAGGGAGCCATCCAAAATGGGAGGACTAAGAAACATGTCCCAAATGAAAGAACAGAACAAAGCTCCAGGAAAAAAAAAAAAAAAACTAAACAAGCAACCTACCAGACTCAGAGTTCAAACACACTGGTTATAAGGATGCTTAAAAAAAGAACCAGTCAGAAATGAAGAATATAATAACTGAAATGAAGAATACATTAAAGGAATCAAAAGTAGATTAGGTGAAGCAGAGAATCAAATCAGCGATTTAGAAAATAAGGCAGTAGTAAATACCCAATAAGAACAGCAAAAAGAAAAAAAGAATACAAAAAAACAACAACAAAAAAAACCAACAACAACAACAAAAAAAACACACACACACACAAAAACTGAGGATAGTTTAAGGGGCCTCTGGACCAACATCAAATATTCCATAATAAGGGTACCAGAAGGGGAAGAGAGAGAGCAAGGAATTGAAAATGTATTTGAAGAAATAATGACTGAAAACTTTCCTAACCTGGTGAAGGAAATAGACATACAAGCCCAGAAAGTACAGAGAGCCCCAAGCAATATAAACCCAAAGAGGCCCATGCCAAGACACATCATAATTAAAATGCCAAAGGTTAAAAACAAAGAGAGAATCTTAAAAGCTGCAAGAGAAAAACAGTTACTTACCTACAAGGGAGCTCCCATAAGACTGTGAGCTAATTTTTCAACAGAAACTTTGCAGACCAGAAGGGATTGGCAGAAAATGTTCAAAGTGATGAAAGTAGGGATCTACAACCAATATTACTCTACCCAGCAAAGCTATCATTTAGAATTGAAGAACAGATAAAGGAATTCCCAGACATGAAACAGCTAAAGGAAATTATTATCACCAAGCCAGTATTACAAGGAATGTTAAAGGGACTTCTTTAAGAAGAAGGGGGAAAACAAACAAAAGAAGATAAAAAATATGAATAATAAATGGAAATAACTATGTACCTATCAGTAATCACTTTAAATGTAAATGGATTAAATGCTCCAATCAAAAGATAGGGTGGGTGAATGGATAAGAAAACAAAACCCTTACATGTGCTGCCTACAAGAGACTCACTTCAGATTGAAAGACACACAGAGACTGAAAGTAAAGGGATGGAAATACATAATGCATTAAAATGGAAACAAACAAAATGCTGGTATAGCAATACTTATACCAGACCAAACAGACTTTAACACAAAGGCTATGACAAGAGACAAAAAAGGACCCAGTAATCCCACTTCCAAGTATTTATTGGAAGAAACTCAAAATGCTACTTCGAGGGGACATGTGCATCCATATGTTCTTTGCAGCATTGCTTACAGTGGTCAAGATGTGGAGGCAGCTTGGGTGTACATTGATGGAAGACTGGATAAAGAGGGGTGGTATTTATATAGAATAGAATATTGCTCATCCATCAAAGGGAATGGTTTCTTGCCATCTGCTGTAGCATGGATGGACCTGGAGGGTATTGTGCTGACTGGAGTATGTCAGACAGAGAAAGATAGACACAATGTTATTTCACTTATATATGGAATCTAAAGAACAAAATAAACATACAAACAAAACAGAAACAAACTCATAAATACAGAGAACATTTTGATGGTTGCCAGATAGGAAGGTGGTTGGAGAGATGGGTGAAAAGGGGAAGGAATTAAGAAGTACAAATTTGTTGTTACAAAGTAGTCATGGGGATGTAGGGTAGAGCCTAAGGAATATAGTCAATAATATTGTAATCACTATTTTATGGTGTCAAATGGGTACTAGATTTATTGGGGTGATAGGTGGAGGAAGGTTGTGGGGCAGGGTGAAAAAGGTGAAGGGATTAAGTATAAATAGGTAGTTATAAAATAGTCATGGCAATGTAAAGTAAAGCATTGACTACATTCCCTATGGAGTCAATAATATGATAGTAACTATAGTTGTATAGTGCTAGGTGGGTACTAGACTAGTCAGGTGGATCACTTCTTAAATTATATAAATGTCTAGCCATTATGCTGTACATCTGAAATTAATATAAAATAATACTGAATGTCAACGTAATTGAAAAATGTAAAAATTTAATTGGGTGAAAGGTAAAGGGGAATAAGTGGTTCAAATTTTCAGGTATAAAACAATTAAGTCATGGGGATGTAATGTATAGCCTAGGGAATACAGTCAATAATATTGTGATAGCATAGTATGGTGTCAGAGTCTGCGCTCTACTGTGGAGAGCTATAGCAAGCAGAGAAATTTTTATTTCTCAACCAGATTTTTCCCGATTTCCACCATAACACCAGTCTCACCTTTTTCTATATGGAAAGTAGCTTTTGATATTTGAAAATTATTTCATCTAATCAAACTTTTATTATTATAAGTCAAATATTTTATGTCTAAAATACCTAATGGTAATGGGGCTCGCTAGTCAAAAATAAAGTGTAACCTTAATTTATAAAAAAGAGTTAGAGATGAAACCATTTCCCTGTAGTCTGGATGTTAGTCCCCTTAAAAGGTTTTTAGCTTTTGTAACCAATATGACATTTGAGCCCCTAAAAACATTTCAGATAATAGAGAATGTAACAAATGGAAACTAATAAAAGGTATTACCACAGTCCACCATTTACAATCCCTTTAAAAAGTCTTAGGTCATTAATGTTTCCTTGCAGGCCAAAAATCACTAATGCTTTCAACATCTCAGAATTAGGAGACACAGCAGGATAAAGAAGTGGGTGTTTTATTGGTGCTTTCAGCCGTGTTGTTGGATGACCCTTCTCAGACAAATGTTGCCATATTTAAAACGAAGTGCCTATGTCACGATTAACAGATAAGAAATGACACAGGCCAACAACAAATTTAAGACAGGGAAATCTTTAATCAGAAAACACTTTGCTCATTGAACTACTTAAGCCAACTTTGTAAGTTTTAAATATCATAAACATCAGAAAAATAATGAATTTAAATACCAATACAATTTTTTTTACTTTTTCTTGTTCCACAAATCGCAATGATAAAAATATTATGTTTCATATTTATTATCTCACATTCTAGTCAGGTAAATGATTTTAAATTTTTTGAAATAGTGACTTCAAGTAAATAAGCTTTATATCTCTCATGTCTCACAAGTAGTTTCACTCCTAATGATGTCTAGTAAATACTTCCCTAACGATTTCCATTTTTATTGAATATGGGAGTGTGATTATTATACCTTACCTTAGTTTATTCAGTTGAAAGATGACCTAATTCTCATTCAATACCTAATTAACTGTATATTTATTTTGTGCCTTGCATTGTATTAATCTCTGTGTAAAATTCGGTCAGGTTTCTGTCCCTTTCTCTGCCTCTTGGAGGTGAATCAGGCAAGAGATAGAGAACCCGTGATATTTCTCCTGCATGCAACAGGCATTGTCTCAGCACAATTCTCTTTTAGACCCTTTCAGTTGGATATAGCTGAGAGCTGCCATGATGTTTTTTATCACAAGGAGAATTCAACCTGGGTATTAGGAAAATTATAGCTATAAAACTTAGCCAGACTGAAAATTTTAATCAATCTGATTCTTAATGTTAGCTTTTCCTCTGAATCTACTCCTTGAATTATGATTTCCATAATATTAAGATACGAAAAGCCTGCTGTTAGGAACACTGACACCATGTAATATATTGGTTTAAAAGATGAAATTCGTATTGGGCCTGAGAATTAAGTTTGCAAACTCTTTACAATGATGTTGCTAACTTATTTTAATATCAGAGGGATTATTCATTATGAATTTGTACCAA
>NW_017732779.1:149685-163980 GCF_001890085.2 Hipposideros armiger | reverse complement strand
TAAAAAAAAAGCTAGATGATCTGAACTTTTCACCAATAATTTATGGCTCTTGCATCACAACAATGCACCAGCTCACATGGCACAGCCTGTGAGGGAGTTTTTAGCCAGTAAACAAATAACTGCATTGGAACATCCTCCCTACTCACCCGATCTGGCCCCCAATGAGTTCCTTCTTTACGCAGAGAAAAAGGGAGTATTGAAAGAAAGGCATTTAATGACATTCAGGACATCAAGGATAATACGACAATATCTCTCATGGCCATTCCAGAAAAAGAGTTCCAAAATTGCTTTGAAGGGTAGACTAGGTGCTGGCATCAGTTCATAGCTTCCCAAAGGAAGCACTTTGAAGGTGACTGTAGTGATATTCAGCAATGAGGCAGGTGGCACTTTTTCTAGGATGAGTTTGCAAACTTAATTGTCAGACCTTAGTAGATAGCTCTCTTTACTTTAACTGCTTGCATCCATAGAAATGATTCCTCCATTATGACACTTTTTCACCACTATTTTGACTACATTAGCTCCGAGGTTTTGTTAGATTTTTTTTTCAGGTTAATAAAACAGCTAAATATCAGAAAGAAGATACTACTGTCAATGTAAGAACATCCAAACATGTAGAATATTGTTATAAGAACTTATTAGAGCTTATTTGAGCCAAACAGAGGACACACCTAGAAGCCAGATCTAAACAGACTAAGAAAAAGTCTTCCTAGAAAGACAGCTCTCAGTTTCTTTTATATCTTTGGAATTAAAGAGGGAATGTAAGGAAGATTACATGAAGATGGGAGAAAGCAAGGCGGTGATTGGGTTACAGGATAGTTAACAAGATTATGTGTTCCCTTGAGGGTGCTTACACCTCTGAGAGGTCTGAAAAAGAGCACTGCTCTGGCATTTCATAACCTAGATGCACAAGAACAATGGACAAGTTTTGCTTAAGGCAAAGATAAACCTTTTACTGAAGAAGTTATGTGCCTGGAGCATGACTGCCTACCCACCATGACTTGCCCAGTTAGGGATTTATGATCAGGTCACCCTGTGAGGTTACTTTTCATTAGATTTATTAGACTGCCTGTTTTTCATCCACAATTCCTCTTTTTGGTCATAAATCACTCTGAAGGATGCATTGATGACTAACTTTTTGGTTGGATAGTGTGCTCTTACATTGCTAGAAAGTCCATTTCTAGGAAGTCTCAGCATCAGTGTTGTCTTGTTGAAATGGTGGACAATTTGGGATGGGGTGATACTGCAACTATGAGATGTGAGTTAAGGCCAAATTCTCCCAAAAGGGAAGGGCAGGTAAATGGAAAGCAGTCAAGTCTTATGGCCCTCATTGTGAAAAACACTGGTTCATTTCTATCCTTTGAACGATCATGATCTGAGTTTTGCCTTCTGTCTCATTTTTCTATATTGTGCATCTAGTAGAATATTTACATAATCCATAAAAAGAGTATTAAAACTTATATATTTTCAGTAGTCATAAACAGATGGACTATATACAAAAACCTAAAGAACAAGTATAACTACTATTATGGCTAATATTATTGGCAGACACATAAAGACAATCAAACAAAATGGTTTCTGGATTCAACACCAATCTGTAGGTATACAGGCCTTGCAGATGTCTTGGGATAGCTGACCTCTGATGTCAGTGGCTTTTTGTCCTCAGGGAGTCTTCCAGGACTCTCATAAGCAGAGGTGAGTATCAGAGACAAGGGTAGATATCCTTGCCTACTTAGGTGCCTTTTTTAGATGAGAAATGTGAATCCATGAGATAACCCCTTTAAGTTTAGTTGCACATGGATTAGTTCCATGTGCACTGATAAAGTCCCTTCTAAAAGGTTGGAGAGAGTCTTTCATTTGATTTCTCTTCCAGTAGACAACATCTTTTGGTTATAAGCCATGGTCTTTGAAGTTTTCATCTCCCAGGAGTGCACTATGAAATGAATCAGTTACTTATTTATCAGTTTCATTAAGCTGGTTAATAAGCCCTTGACAATAATGCAGAATGTCTCCTTTTAGTAAGGTTGGTTCATATGCCCCTTCATCCAGAGGCATAGGATGACTTGCCCAATTAATAACTTATGATCAGTTTACCCTGGGAGGTTACTTTCGGTCAATGGACTTGACAGATTTATTATAAAACCCCTTTCTTTGCCCATACTGCCTCCATTAGCCTGAAATTCACAGAAAGACTTGACCAATGAAAAACAAAAACAAAAACAAAACCTACCCAGACTTAGCTATTATATCTCTTAGAGGCTTATTAAAGATAACAACACTAAGTGTTTGTTTACAACCGAATTCCTGGAAACATGACCCAATACACTCCCAAGGATGCAATCTGTCAGGAAACATCTTGCACAACAAATCTCTGTGGAAATACCTGACATGTTTGTGGGCCCCCTTGATTTCTCTGATGTCCAGAAACAGAGCATAGTCTTTGTTTTGGAGGTATTCCCTAATTTATGTGGGAACGCTGATCCTGTTTTCCTGGCTCAACAATTTGCTCATGCTTATCTGCTTTAAACCCACGAGCTGTTAATTTAACTGAGTATTCTTTTGAAGTTATTCTCTTAGCAGGGCAAGTGATCTGAAAATTAGTCCTTTAAAACTGACAATTGACTCTAAAGGAAAATCTTAAGTTTAAAAGTAAAGTTTGCAGTAATTATATATTTTTATCGGCAGAATTCAAAAAATTTTTTTTCTAAATGAATGTTATAGACTGAACTCTAAAAGAGCCTTCCCCCCTCCCCCAATTACCCACCTTAGTATTTGGAATTGTGAATCTGATGTTATTCCATGGCTGTGTATATGTTACATCCCATGGCAAAAAGACTGCATATATATAATTAAGATGACTGATCCATTTACTTTAAAATGAGGAGGATACTTTGAATTATCATTATCAGGTGGACCTAATCTAATCATATAAGCCTTTTAAAAGCAGAAAGTTGCTTTCAACTAGTAGGAAAAGGGGGAAGTCAGAGAAACTGGAGCCTGAGATTGACATGCTATTGTTTGATGGAAGACATCATAGCAAGAAATGGAGAGTGGTTTCCAGGAGCTGAGAGCGGCTGGCAGTCAATAAGGAAAGAGGCATCTTCCAAATCATAGAACTGAATTCAGCTTACAATTTAAATGAGCACGAAAGAAGATTCTTCCCCAGAACCTCCAGAGAAGAGCTCATCCCTGCCAACACCAAAAAAAAAAAAAAAATGATTTTTGCATTGTGAGACCAGAAGCTGACATCCCAGTTGAATCTACTCTGTCTTCTCTCCTATAGTACTGTGAGGTAATAAATGAATGTTGTGTCAAGCCACTAAATTCTCAAACAGCAAAAGATACCTAATATGACAATATTTTGAATTGACCTTTTGATTCCTTCTTAGAAATCATTATAGAAGATTTAACGTGTTTACCCAAAGTATCAGAAGTTTCATTACTTTCCTTGGAATGAATTTAATGAAGATTTTTCTCTGTATTGTCCAATTAGACAATATCTATCACTTAGGATATTTAGGATACTGTAGTTTATAGCCATTTAATAATTATGCTAAGGTGTGTTCATCAAGTATAAAGTAAGCAAGAATACAATATGCATGGTAGCTATAAAACATTAGGCTTAAATGTTAATGAAAATTTAAAAGAAAAGTGTTTTTTAAAAAAACAAACACTTTTATTGTAAAAGTTTGGACATTTGATTTTTGTAACTTCCAGCCTCTACCTATTCTTTAAGCTCTAAGAGAAAAGTACATAGAATGGTCTGTATAAAACTAATTTTAATTAGGTATGTCATTTTTTAATTCTATTACAAAAAAGAATTTCATACAAAAAAACCTCTACAGTGTATTTATATATTTACTCTAATTTTTCTTAAATAAATCAATTTCGAGCCATAAATATCAGGCCTGATCAGTATTATGTACTACTGAATTCCAACATTATTTCTGTGCTCTCATTAAGCTCCCTTGAAAATCAGTTCAAATTATAAATTAAGTGTAGTGAAAGAATTTTACTTTGAAAGAAATCATCTATTTTATCAGAGGAGCATTAATCTATTTTCTATCCCTTCATTTTGTTCCCTAAAGTTCCCTTATTCTTAGTTTCTCAGATTCAAGTCTCTTTAATACTGAAAGAATTAATAAAATTATAGCTCAGTGAGATACATATCATCTTTTTAATCATTATTATAGATTTCTGGGTCCATAAGACACCATTTGAGGCTTTATATCCCATTGGATTAGTGTTATTTAAAAGGCTTTGAATCATTAAATCAAGTAATTAATTCAGTGCTCTTATAATTAGTATGTAAATTGTTTCCTTTTCTGTACTATCTTTTCAACCAGGGTAAGATTTGTGGGTAAATTGAGGAAGTGCCTACTTATGAAGCAATTTGAGGGATGTTTTATTACCGCTAAATATTTCCACTTCCTCTACAATCTCCATGAACCCCTCTTTCTGAAGGATTTTTTTGGAGGGATACATAAAATGTCATTCATTCACTCATTCATTCATCTACTCATCTATTCATTCTCTCAATACATTTTTATGGAGCATTTGTATAGATTATTGAGGCTAAAATTAGTGAACAAGAAATATTTGTTGCATTTCTATTCCATTTTGAAGACAGAGAAAATGATTACAAAAATGTAACATGTGCTTACTTGATAGATATAAAAAGAATAACATTGGAACATGAATATTGTCTTCAAGTATTAGGCAATTTTCATAAGACGTAAAATCAAAGGAGAATTTTGAATAATGTAAGTTAGATAAGTGAGAGGAGGAGTAATTACATTCCTATTGTTTTACCTTTCCTGGGGAAGAGCAAAACAAACTGTATGTGTAGATGTGGGATTGATTAGAGAAATTATGGTGCCTTTGTACCTGTGAAGAACAGCAACCTTGGGGCCTTTGGGAACATATAATACAAGACCACATAATCCATGTGGCTAGAGTTTAGAGTATAAAGCTGAATTTAAAGTTGGGATGTTGAAGTTAGAAATATGAGATCATCCATACAGTAAGGGGCTTTGCCATGTTAAGATGTTTGGAGGTCAGATTTTACCAATATAATTTAACAATTTATCTTGATATTTTGCCTTTTTAGATTTTCATCACAGTGTTAAAAGTTATCCAGATGAATTTCTCATAATGTCGGAAAATCTTTGGAAGTTACAGTAAATATATCCTTAAGCAGGAAAATTATTTTTAGTGATTTCTTAATATATTTTTTCATGTCTATATTAATGAACTATTATTTTATGTATGCCAGTAATGGCAGAGTAGTTTATGTTGGAATAACCTTTCCATGGATAGCAAATATAAAATATGGAAAAATATTTTTGTAAAAAAAGAAATAAAGCACTGAGAGTAAAAAAATAGGCAGAACTGAAGGGGAGCCAAATCTTAGAAAAGGGTATTTGAACCAAGTGAGATTTGCATTTATGTGGCTTTTTGCATGAAGGGCGCCTTAGTCCTCATAGCTCAGGATAGCTGAAACTCAAGAAAAAAGCCAAATGATTGATTTGGGGAGTCAGCAGGTAGAGATTCGGATTGCCTGAGTAGCTGAAATGTCAGGGAGAATATACTAGAAAGGACAGAGCTACAGAAAAAGTGACCCCAAATATCTGGATATAAATACCATCCAAATATGTGGCTGACTAATAAATGAGGTAATTCCATATATGAAAATTTTCACTGAGGGCCTGTTAACATTAACTGAATGGTTGAAAAAATTCAGGGGAGATTCCAGTTATTGCTTACCACATGGACAGACAGAGCCCAGTGACGTTAACTGCCTCTTATATCATAAATCAATACTTTCAGAGAAGGAGAACATAATGCAGTCTCTATAATATCTTCCACATTATTCAGTACCATATATATACCATATATATAACTATACATATATATATATATATTTATAATATATAGATATAGTTATATATAAATAGTTATATATATAGTTATATATATATAGTTTTATATATATAGTTTTTTTATATATATATATATATGTTACATAAAGAAACTACAAAAATGGGACCCATAGCAGAAAGAATAAGCTGCTAATAGAAACAGACCTTTATATTTATTGAATATCAAGGAGAGGAACATTAAATTGTATTGGGAGGTGTGAATGCTAATCCAGCTAATATAAATGTGTTCAAGGGCTTACGTCAATAGATAACCTTATGTAATCTAATGTGATATGAAATGATATTTATCATATATATCCACATAAACCGAATAGTGTTCTTTGGTACAAATGCATTTTTAATTATGTAAGTGGAATTGGTTATGTATCTCACTACTTTTTGCTTCTTTTGTTGAATAGGAGGCATTTAAGATATATACATGGAGCTATGTGTACATTTATCCGAGACTTCAAATTTCTCTATCCCTTACATTTTATCTCATCACTCTTCTAGGGAGACCACGTTGATTGACAATATTTCCAGCACAATGATAAGATGAGCATCCTGGCATGGGCCCTTTCTGGCCCTGTCTGGTACTTTCTTGGAGTATACACCCAAGAGTAGAATTCTCAGTCATAAGGTATGTGGATATTTAATTTGTGTGAGTAGTGTTTTCTAGTTCTTCAAAATGATTGTACCAATCTACACTCTTGCTCGTAGCACATAAGATTTCCAATTTGTATTGCTGTCATAAGAGTACACACTGTCCCTCACCAGCCTATATCAGTTATCCTTCCTACTAGAGCTTTCGGAGTGACTGCATGATGTGGATCAATTGTCCATAATCTTGTCATCTGTTGGATAAATGCAGTCTATAAAAAGTTATCTTTATGTCAACAGAAAGTAAAATGTTAGAGTTTTTTGATTACCTGCTGGTTTCAGACTGCAAGCATATCCTCACCAAAACTTGGCCTTTTCCTCTTTTCTAATTTGTATCAATCTAATACACATGATGTAAAATCTCCATATAGATTTAGTTTGCCAATGAATTTGACTATTTCTTCAATATGAATATTAGCTCTCACGATTTCGTTTCTCTAATTAACTTTTCATAAGCTTTGCCAATTTTTCTGACAGACTTGTCTTTTTCTAGTTGATTAAGAGAAGCAACAATCATATCCCACATATTAATCCATTGTTAGTTTTGGACATTGCAAATTCTATCCCCTAGTTGATCATTTGCCCAATAAATTTGCCCATGGTATACTGTATTGAGTATAAACCCTTAATTTTGATGTCAGCTTATGTTTATATTTCCTTACAATTTGTTTCTGAAATTTAATTTTCGAAGTTTTCCACCCTAGGTCACAAAGATGTTCTTCTAAATTTTCTTCTAATAGCTTTGTAGTTCTTCCTTTCACTTTTATGTCTTTACTCCATCAAAAGCCCACTCTTGTGCCTATTTCTCTCTTAATTAAAACTAAAGAATACTGAATACAATTTGTTCTGTCCTAGCTTTAATTACCAATTTGTATTGCTAGTCATGAGGGTACATGCTGTCCTCCAACAGCCTGTATCAGTTTTCCTTCCTTTTAGAGTTTTCAGAGTGACTGCCCGATGTGAATCAATTGTCCGCAACATTGTCATCTGTTGGATAAATGAAATCTACAAAAAATTATCTCTATGTAGATAGAAAATAGAATGTTAGGTTTTTTTGATTACCTGCTGGTTTCAGACTGAAAGCAGGATATTTAATGTTGAACATTTTGTGATAAGGCAGAGCCCTGCTAAAAACAAACATAAAACAAAACAAGAAACAAAACCCCAAAACCTCATTCTAAGGACCATGGAATAATGATCTATCTTACTTTACCTTTCCTATGTCTCAAACTCCTCTCCTGTATAAACATAATTTATTATATATGTGCTTATCATCTAGGAAGAACATTTATAGGAAGAACAGTTTTAGAGCTCTCTAATTCAAAAGGATTCAACCAGACCCTGAATTTCATGATTTCTATATGGATTTTATATTATATTCAAATTCTATACATCCTATGGTAGTTATAATATTCTGAAATGTTATATTTCATCTGATATATTTTGTTCCATCACAGTATGCCAAAATACTTTCATTTTTTAATGTATGGTTATAGATTTATGACAAATATTACACTTAGAAATTTGCTTAGATGAAGGTTGAATAAGTAAGTTGGACAGTTTAAAACAGAAAATATTTAGTGTGACAAAAAAAGGCAACACTTTTCTGATTTATTCTCCTGTAAGCTATTCCTTAAAGATTTGCAAAAACAAAAGAATCATAAATAGTGTCACATGTATGTTGTCTGCACTTGTAATTTCCCTTTTCATTTTCATATCATTTTCCATATTAGTCTAAGTATGCCTGAAAATTCTTTAATTTAGTATTACATCTTTCCCTGTTTTCTGTTTCTCTTAAGGCTACCTCTTCTTCTCTCACTTTCTCTGAGTTTAAAGTGAATTTTTAATAGACAAAGTTTAGAGAAAGAAATATGGATGCATTATAATATTATCAGTACAGTCCTCTGAACCACCTTGCAGAAAAACATTTTAAAATAAATACCAGGTCTATATTGCAATTAAAATTTTAATGGCAAGAACACCATAAAGGGTAAAATAAAATTGTAAGCCTCTCTTGAATATGCAATTACAGCATCATATAAGGGTCAATGGCCAAATCACTAATCCTAAAGATTCAGTTTGTGATAACACACAATTTAGTAATGACAATAATTCATCCAAGTTTCTAAACCTTATGTAGAAAAAAAAACCCCAGGAGAACAAAAGTCTTTAGATATTTTGAGAATTTACAGAACCGATCCTCAGATAGTCGCCCTTGAAATATGAAATGGTTTTCATTGTAACACACACACACACACACACACACACACACATACACAGACACTCACACACACCAAAGACACATCAGAACATTATTCTTTCAAAACACATTTAAAATACATCAACAGGAGTAATGATAGAACTGCATTTGTTAACGAAGCTTAAGACATTTTTTCCTGATGTCATTGAATTTCAGTGGTTCTTATTATCTGTGTAAGAAATATTATAGCTGTTCAAATTATCTGTTTCATCTTAAACTAATAATAATCAAAATTACTATAAATGATTTACACTGCATGACAGATAAAGTGGTGGTAATAAAATTGTGGAGATAATGCATTGTACAGATCAGAATTTTGGGGATTATGTGCAGAAAGGCAGATTAATAAGAAATAAGGATAATGCATTTGGATTTGGACTTTCATAAATCTTTTTTCTGAACAGTAGTAGGAATGTATAGAAGATACATTTAAACTGTAGACAGTGTTACCAAGATAATCATGGCTTAGAAATCTAATTATAGAACAGTATTCAAGTTTCTATGCTGAGATGGATTCTTGGGACAGGATTTAATATATTCAAATGGTTAAAGTAATATTAAAAGCAAAACAAAACAAAAACAAAACTTTTATGTGTTATCTACTAAAGGAAGAAATTTTGCATCTCATAACAGTTAAAATTGTCCTTCAGTTTGTGTTATATCCATAACTTGCGTTGACCTTCAGTTTCAAATTCAGACTGATTGTACATGGAAGTCCTGTTTCGATCTTTGACTCAGTAGAATTTCTTTTATCGAAATAAGCCAGCCTTATATTTTGTTAAAGAAAGAGAAAGCAGATGCAAATTTGTGCTTTTCCTGTGTGGTAGATAATATTTATTCAATATTATCAACATCCTTTAAAATCTATCTAAAGTTTGGGTTCTGAAAGGGTTCTACCAACTTGGAACTGAGGTGTGTGAGAAGAGAGGATCTTGCCAAGTTTGATAACAGGAGTGATGGAATGGTTTTGAAACTAGAACCTTCCTGATTCTGCAGCTACTGCAGCATTTTTCTGTTATCACAGCTCTGGTTGCAATGGTAATAACAGCAGCCTCTAGCATAGGTAGTTCTTTAAGTGCAGTGGTAGCTTTCCCATGTATGGCGGTGGCAGGGAGAACTTGCCTGGGCTTCATTCAGTGTGTTCAGCCTGGAGCTTGCTCCTCTAGCCGCCCCCTGCCAATGGTTTTGTATACACCTACTAAAACTTTCCACATAACATGAACCATATAAGGGTATGAGAAGTGTTTATAGTCACTCAGCTTCAAAGAAAGGAGAAATCTGTGATTGTCTCTCTTAACTGATCTGACTGGTTTTGACACTAGTGAAAATAACTTACCATTTGTAAATGAGACACAATTCTATGGCGTCATACCATAAACTAATGAGATATTATCAAGTGTTGTTCCATGGTATAAAATGCTTATTGAAGTCAAAGTTGGACCATGTGGCTGCCAAAATAAAACAAGGTTGGCATAAGGACTACGCGAACTCTGTGACTGGCACATTCTTACGATTGTGTTAGCTGGAAAAAAAATACAATTTTATGTTTTGGTCTTCAGATCAAGTCAAGTTCAGAAAATTAGAATTTCTATGACTACCCAAAAATGATTTCTTACTTTTATTTCACCAGAACTTGTTTTAATAGAAGGGATGTGACTATGAAGAGGTAATGTGACATGAAGAGGACTCGATTCATGTTGGCTAGCTTGGAAGATGAAGGAAGGGGAACCAAATACAAGGAGTGCAGGTAGCTTCTTGATGCTCTGAAAGGTTGAATATCTTGGTGTCGGGCTCCTAGGTGTGATTCACTTCCACAGTGATCTACACTGTTGTAAATGGCTGCCAGATGACAGATAGCTGGCCCATTTGGCTTATACACCAAGACTTGCTCCTCCTGTACTTTGCTGCACTGCATTAAGATCTTTCATTAACATCTAACTATAGCAGACTAATATCTCTGGACTACAAATAAATTACCCTGGGAGAGACCTGGAATTTGTTGCATTAAATACTAGAATGGGGCTAGAGGCTGACTACTTGATTTTGATTCTAGTGATAGATTTAGTATCTGTTTTCTCAAGAAACCAAGAGATTTGAAACACTGTAATATATATATATATATATATATATATATATATATATATATATTTTTTTTTTTTTTTTATATATATTTTTTCTAACAATTCTCCCACAATATGAGCTGTTAAGAGTTTTATATGAAAAATCTTATAATCTGAGGTATTTGAAACTCAAAAGATTTTTTTTTTATGTATATATATATTTTCTTTATATATTTAGGTGCCCTGGTGATGCTGGTTGTATATACTGGGGGTGCCAAAAAAATATATACACATTATAAAAACAAAAAAACTGTATTAAAATCGTAATAATATATACTGATAACAGTAGATGAATACAAGTCACATGTATACATTTTTTTGGCACCCCTGGTATATACACCCAACATCAGAGCACCTAAGTATATAAAGCAAAAATTGACTAAAGAGAGAAATAGATAGTAGCATAACAATAGTAGAAAATTTCCATATGCCACTTTAAATAATGGCTAAAACATCCAGATAGATCAATAAGGAAGGGGAAGACCTGAACAATACTTTAGACAAACTAAACCTAGCAGACATACACACAAGGTTCTTCCCAAGAGCAGCAGAATATACATTCTTCTCTTATGCACATGAAACTTTCTCACATGATTACACGTTAGGTCACCAGTCAAGTCCTAATAAGTTTAAAAAGGTGGAAGTTATACCAAATATATTTTATAACCACAATGAAATGAAATTAGATATCAATAGCTGAAGGAAAACTGGAAAATTCACAAATATTCAGAAATTAAACAACACACTTTTGAATAATCAAGGACTAAAAAAAAATAAAAATAAAATTGGCAAATGCCTAAGACAAATGAAAATTAAAACACCACATACCAAATCTTATGCAATGCAAAAGAAGGCAGTACTAAGAGAGAAATTTACTGGATAAACCCCTCCATTAATAAAGAAGACAGGTCTTAAATTATCTTTAGACCTTAAAAAACTAGAAAAAGTAGACAAACTAAGAATAAAGTTAGCAGAAGGAAGGAAATAAATATTAAAGTGGACAAACTAAGTAGAAATACAATAGTATTTTCAATATAATATCATCATATGGTGTTGCTAAACAAAATAGGAAAACAATAGCAGAAATTAATTAAACTAACAATTGCTTTCTTGGTAAGATAAACAAAGTTAACAAGCCCTTAACTAGACTAAAAAAACAGAGAAAGGACTCAAATAAGTTAGAAATGAGAGAAGACACCACAAATTATATCAAAGTAATAAAAATTATTATAAAAGACTACTATGATCAATTTTACATCAACACACTGGATAACCTAAAGGAAATGGTTAAATTCCTAGAAACATACAACTCATTTAAGACTAAATTATGAAGAAATAGAGAGTCATAACAGACCTGTAAGGAGTATGAGATAAAATCGGTAACAGAAAACCTACCAACAAAAAAGCTTGGGACCAGGCAGCTTCACTGGTGAATTCCACCAAATATTTAAAGAAGAATTAATGCCAATGCTTCTAAAACTCTCCCAAAAATTAAAGAAGAAACAATTACAAACTTACTTATGAGGCAAATGTTATCTTGACACCAAAGTCAAAGTTACCATGAAAGAGGAAAACTATAGGTCAATATCCCCATGAACACAGTTGCAAAAATCTGCAACAAAATACTAGCAGGCTGAATTCAACAGCACACTGAAAGGATGATCATATGCTATGATCAAGTGAAATTTATTCTTGGGATGCAAGGTTGGTTCAACATATGAAAATCAATTAATGTGACATACTGCATTAACAAATAAGGGACACAAAATAACATGATTATTTCAATAGATGTAGAAAAAAGCATCTAACAAATTTCAACAGTTTTATGACGAAAACTCTCAACAGCCTACAAATAAAATTATCTCAATATAATACAGCCAAATATGAAAGGGCCACAGCTAACATCATACCCGATGTTGAAAACTGAAGTGTTTTCCCTAAGATTAAAAACAATGAAAGGATTGCCACACTTGACACTTCTATTCAACAAAGTGCTGGAAGCCCTAGTCAGAGATGCTAGGCAAGAAAATGAAACAAATAGCATATAAATCAGAAAGAAAGAAGTAAAATTGTCCCTGTTCACAGATGACATAATCTATATGTAGAAAACTCTAAAGATTATATAAATAAACTGTTAGAACTAATAAACAAATTCAGTAAATTGCACAGTATAAAATGAATGTTCAAACATCTGTTGTGTTTCTATACAATAACAACAAACTATCTGAAAAGGAGATTAGAAAAAAATTTCCAATTATAAGTAACACCAAAAAGAGTAAAATGTTTAGGAGTAAACTTATCTAAGAAAGTTAAAGATTTGTGTACTGGAAACTACAAACCATTTGTGAAAGAATTTAGAGAAGATACAAATAAATGAAAAGACATGACATGTTCATGAATAGAAAGAAAGACTTAATAGTTTAAAATGTTCACACTAATAAAGTGATTCACAGATTCAATATAACCCATATTAAAATCTCAAGGACATTTTTATAGAAATTGAAATAGCAATTCTACAATTCATATGAAACCACAAAAGACCATGAATATCCAATTAATCTTGATAAAGAAAAATAAGGGTGAAAGCATCACATCCCTGATTTTAAAATACATTACAAAGCTACAGTGATCAAAATACTATGATACAGGAATAAGTACAAACATATGAACCAAAGGAACAGAATAGAGAGCCCAGACAAAACAAAAAAAAAATCATGCATATGAGGTCAAACGATATTTGACAAAAGTGCCAAGATTTCACAGTTGAGAAAGAGCAATCTCTTCAACAAATGGTGTTGAGAATACTGAATATCTACATACATAAAAATAAAATTAGACCCTTACCTTACACCATAGAAAAAATCAACTCAAAATGATTGAAGACTTAAACATAAACTTGAAACTGTAAACTTCCTAGAAGACGGGGAAAAGCTTCATGCTATTGGTCTTAGCAAAAGTAAAATGAGATATCACGTCACACCTGTTAGAATGGCCATCACTCAAAAGACAAGAGGTAACAAATGCTGGCATGGATGTGGATGTTGAAAAGGGAACCCTTGTTCACTGTTGGTGGGACCATAAATTAGTACAGCCACTATGGAAAGCATTATGGAGGCTCCTCAAAAAATTAAAAATAAAACTGTATGATCCAGCAATTCCACTTCTGGGAATATATTCAAAGGAAACAAAAACACTAACTCAAAAAGATAAATGCACTCCCATGTTCTTAGCAGCATTGTTGACAAGAGCCAAGAAATGGAAACAACCTGAGTGTCCATCTATGGATAAATGGATAAAGGTGTGTGTGTGTGTGTGTGTGTGTGTGTGTGTGTGTGTG
>NW_017732779.1:138021-142770 GCF_001890085.2 Hipposideros armiger | reverse complement strand
AAAAAATCAATTCCTCTTATTTTAAAATATCCATTCTAACAGGTGTGAGGTGGTATCTCCTTGTGGTTTTGATTTGCGTTTCCCTAATAGCTAATGAAGTTGAGCCTTTTTTCATATATGAGTATCTGTTGGTTGCTTGTATGTCTTCTTGGGAGAAGTATCTGTTCAAGTCCTCTGCCCAGTTTTTATTTTTTAAATTTTCTTGTTTTGGGTGTACAAAATAACATAACAATTACATGAAGGTGGTAAGAAGCAACCTAAGGATGGGATTATACAGTAGTTAAGGTTATGTGCCCTCTTGAGGGCTCCAAAAGGGACATTTCAAAGGTGTGTTAATATAGATGCACAAAAACAATGGACAAGCCTTGCTTAAGGAAAAGTAAACCTTTTGGTGAAGAAGTAACAGGCCTGGGGCGTGACTCCCCACCATGACCTGCCCTGACAGGAACATATGACCAGGTCCCCTTATGAGGTTACTTTCCATAGCACCCCTTTTTTTTATCCACAATGGATATAGAAATCTAGTTTAAAAAATAATTTTTTCATATTTTTGAAGAATTATAATTAGCAATAACTAGTATCACTATTGAGTTCTATTATTATATTTCCTGTTTGTTTTGGGGTTCTATTTCTCTTGAGGTTTCTTCAATGTCTGGCTGTTCTTGGCCTTATATGAATGAAGAGCAAACCACTGAAAAGTTTGTCAAAAGTTCTGAGGACATGGGTAGGAATTATTAACAGATGGCTACACTGACAGAGAGAAAGAAAAATGGCCCTTTTTTTGGAAGACACCCCCTCCCCCCAATGGCAGTCCATCAAGGTCCTTTCTTTGGCACTGAGGAGTTTCTATAAAAAATAATCCCCCATTTACCTGGATTTGAGTGTACTTCTGTGGCAGGGAGAGGATGGTTCTCCCATCCCAATTTTCAGTCTTGAAACTCATTTCACCTTCCACTGTGTCTAATATTCTAAGACTAGGGGCCCTCTGGTTACATTTCTCCAGAAAATAAATCTCTGGTCTTCTGTAGAGATGGAGAGGGGGGAGGCAGAACTTTTTAATCTATCCCTTTTGGTACCTATCACCCCTACATGCTTTACCTTTCTTTCTAGTATNATGTGATAAAAACACGATATTCAAGGGAGAGAAGGCTAAGTCACACACCTTCTACAATGCCAAATTAGTCCTTTTCATGTCTTATCTCCTACAATGAAGAATAACCTGATAGGTTATTTGGTGTCCCAATTCCCCCAAAAGTGTTTGAAGAGAAAATAAAACTTGTACTGACTGCAGGTTTGCTGAAATGAAAAAAGCAACACTCAAGTCCTCTGAGGTGTAGAGGAAAAGTGAAAATATAGATATGTTAATGGGAAGAAGCATGGAGTTTGTGCCACCTCCTCCAAACCTCCCACAATACAAATAAGGGTTTCTTACACCAAGTATTCTAAATTCACTTTACAGTTCAATTTATACTGAAGGTGCTCAGAAATATACACTAACTAGATATGGCTCCTATGGTAAGCCATACAGTTAGAATAAAGAGTCTGTTCTATATCCAAAATATTCTATAGAAACTTAACTATATGTAATAGTCATTACATATAGAGCTTACAGAAAAAACTTCAAAAAATTTTGAAAAATTACCTTGTAAAGGATGAGAACGTCTTCTTACTTTTATCAAAGTCAGACAAACTAATTGACACTTTGTGAAAGATATTCAAATTAATTAGTTTAAACATTAATATTTTTAGTAAGTTTGTTACATATTTTGTGTAATGAAATAAAATCTTAGACTATTACAAAAGACACATAATCAGTCCCCAATTATATAGAGATTAAAGCACTAGAGATCACTAGAAATTAAATGCATGACATGTTTATATATCATGATTGTAGTTTTTTGTAGCAGTTATGTTCTTCTAGGGGAATATAGGGTTGGGTTCATGATAAGAGCCTTGGTTATGTTTTCATCATCTGTCAATTTTTTTAAAGAAAAAGTGTAGATAGAAAATAATACCACCCAAAATTAGGGCAATAAGCTCAGAGTTTATATGAGAGTTAATAATGAAGAATCATTACTATTTTTAATAGAAACTTTCAGTTTGAATCTTCAAATTTGTTCTTATTAAAACTACTAATTTTAGGAAAATCTAAATACTCTGTTTTTTAAAGACTTATACTTGAACAGAAATTTACATCTCTTTCTAAAAAAAACTAACACAAGTAAGTTACCTCCAAAAACTTGTTGACAAGTAAAAGACACATATGCCCTCTCTATTGATTACTTATTTGTAAAAATAACACAACAGGCTTTTCCTGCCCTCTTTTCCCTACCTCTTAGTAATACTTATGTCTATAATGAAAGACAATAAAATTCAAAATAAAATTAGTTGCAATAATAAGCAGAGGAATGTGACTTTCTTGTCTCATCAAGAAACTAGCTTGAATCTGATATTGTAGAATAAAAATATGCAATATTTTCTTTTTATTGAATATATAGCATCCCTTGAAGAAGATGTTTAATGATGAATTAATCATCCTGTATACCTTTATGAGACCAAATTTAACAAATCTTCAGAGTAGTTTAGTTAGAATATCATATTTCTTCTCTAAAGAAAAGGTGTTCACTGGAGGCCATATAGAGACTGAAAATAGAAGCATTAACTTCATTTTAAAGCACATTCTACCTCTAACTTCTTATGTGATGAAATAATCAAAATAGATTGGATTCATTTTTTTTTCCAAAAATATATTCAACAGAATAGCATATTTAACAACAATGATAAGAGTGTTTAGTTATCAAATAACTTATAAAAGTTTTCTGAGTGACGTTTAAGAATGGTGGCCAAGACAGATGATTCACTTTTCTCATGGAATTCAGATTAGAACAGAGAAAACAGACTTTAAACAGGTATTCACAGTGTAGTGAGTGCCAAAGAGAAATATACTCGTGGGGAATCATCATTATAATCTATATTTTGTCCTCTCCTGTCTCAGAACTACCCCATATCTGATCACTCTACATGGACTGCTCTTCCCCTTCACATAGCTACTCAGTTTTCTGTTATCCATTTAATCATCATATTTTTAGAAAAACTTTGTTTTTTTTTGTTTTGAAGGAAATTTCCGAGTCTGGATTAGAAGCCCCTATTATTGGGCTTTATAGTACGTGTATATCCTATATCAGAGCAATTCACATAGTCAATTACTTTTGCCTGTTTGCAATTTGTAACTCCTACACGGTCACATTCCATTGTTTTCACCTCAGCTGTAATCTGCACCTCACAAAAGCTCTGTGTGATTGGTATAACCACTCCCGTTATTTAGATGAGCAAGTTGAGATTCAGAGGGCTTATATAATTTGTCAAGATCATAAATCTAGGAAGTAGTAAAGTCCAGATCAAACTGAAGTAAATGAAGATTCACCATTGTGAGCAATAACAAATAATTCACCCCCAGCAAACTCGTTGTTGGCTACTCTGAAGAGGTAGGCATCCAGCAATAAAATATTCCAGGAGTAGTAACTTAGAAACCATTATTCCTAATTGTCCCTTTCAAGATAGCTAACTAACATTTTCCCATTAATAAACTATAAAATTTCTTTTGAAAATTCTTTTGTGCCAGGCTTAAGATAATTATTTTTTATATTAACTTAGAGCCAGAAGATACAAGAAAGTGCTTTGTTAAATCAAAGACTCAGACTTTCAAGAGTCTTGTAATATCTCCAACATACATTTCATAGAACTTATAGATTTCCCTTATGGTTTATTTTAATCAAAAGATTTAGTTTTAGTACTCCATGAGGAATCACACACACATAATATTGCAATTTCAAGAGGTAGTAGTTGCCCTTATTATTTCTATTTAATCACTGATTATACACTGATCTTGATGGTTGAAAAGAATTTGGCTGTAGATGGTGAGAGACGAAATGTGTTGGTTTTGTATTTGTAACAAGGACTATTTTCAAAGAAAATTTTTGAACAAGAGATCCAGTTACACCATGAGGTGACATTCTTTTTCAGTCTCCAGTAGTGCCTTTAATGCCCCTCTCCAATTGCAAAAGCAGATATTATAAGTAAAACAACTGCTTGCATCCTTCTACCCATCTATAGGGGACGCAAACTATATACTCAATGTAATCCAGTATGTCCCATGGGTAGCGTCTGTTTTTCTTCTAAGCCAACTTTGAAACAAGACTCAGCCCTTCACAGCATCTCTTTAAAATAACTCATCCTACAAAGCAATAACGACAAATGTAGATTGAACAAGAAATTTCAAAAAGGAAGAGTATGAGGGCTTACACTGCTTTCTCCAAGGTATGCAATTTCCTTACTTCTCTCTTGACATGAGTCCACCCCAGGCATCTCTCTAACTGCCTGAAAACATGGTGTTCTCCACCTGCCTCTGTATGTGTAGGAGCCAGTGTTGCTTTTTCACCTTTTCTGCTCTTTAATTTCTCTGAGCCTTTTGCTGTGCCTCTGTTTTGTGTTTAAGAAAACTAATTTTACTGTTCTATTTCTCCCAAATGCACATATTTAGAAACATTTCCCACTCATTAGATAAAGGACTCTCGGATTTCTGGGACTTACCCACCTTAGAAGACAGCAGGAATTATAATACATTTTTCTGCTTAATCAGCACTCTGCCAATTCAAAAAGACCATCACTTTGACAATTAAGTCACATGGCCCTCTGGTAGTCTGAAATAACATTATATTGATGTCAACTTTAACTGTTCTCAAAGATAGC
>NW_017732779.1:126841-130858 GCF_001890085.2 Hipposideros armiger | reverse complement strand
GATTAATCAAAGTAGTTAAGCAATTTGCTGAAGGAGAAACACAGACAGCCAGTGACATTTAAAGAGCCTCAACCATAAATGTGTATTTCATCTATCATATCTGCAACAATTAAAAGCTTGATAATAAATTAGTAAATGTCTTAGGTGTTCTTCTCTGAAAGCAAAGCTTGGGATTCTGGGGCTTGTGCAGGCGATTCTTAGAGAGGGCTCTCAGGAGATAAGTGAAGAAAGAGTAGGCTGGAGAAGAAAGCTAAGAGATGTTGTAGTCTGGTGGAGACTGGCTTTATTTAGCCCAGCATAATGAGCAGCTGAGAGCAGTTAAGTGCAGCAGCGAGTCCTACCTTGAGACCAGTTATTGGTTATTGGTTGTAGGCTAACCCCAGATCAGAATGTATAACCTGGAAAGGCAATCTGGGTAGAGCACCAATACTTTCAGTACAGCAAATGTTTAGAGAACAGTTGTTTTCAGACTCAATTAGGATACCAGGGGTGCCAAAAAAATTGTATACACATGACTTGTATTCATCTTTTGTTATTTGTATATATTATTACAATTTTAATACAGTTTTTCCCTTTCTTAAAATATGTGTGTATATATTTTTTGGCACTCTCTATATACATGAGGACACACTGAAGTGTATTTTGGCAATATTTAAAAGTGTTTATGTACTTTAACCAGGTGATTCTACTTCTATAAATATAAATTACATCAATATAGTACTTGGCCCATTGCAGAAAATAATGAACATATGCTAAAGTTTATTGCAGGAGTTGGTTGGTAGAATAAAAGGACCTCTACATCCTAATCCCTAGAACCTGTGGATATGTTTGTTACCTCACATGTCAAAGGGAATTAAAGTAGCAGATGGAATGAAGATTGCTGCTCAATTGATCTTCAAGTAGAGTAGCCTGGATTATACAGGTGGGCCCAATATTATCACAGCGTCCTTTAAATATGAGAAAGGAAAATGAAAAGTTAGAGTCAGAGTGATGTGATCTGAGAAAGGTTCTACTGGCCAGTGTTGGCAGTAAAGATTAAATGTCTGCCTGAGCCAAGCACTGTAAACAGTCTCTAGAAGCTGGAAAGGACAAGGAAACTGAGGATCTCTTAGCNTGTTGTAGAATCTTTTGTTAGTCTATAGTGTTCTATTTCCTTTTTAATCCTATTTCTCTTTATCTTAAAATGAACTTGAGATTTTGATTTTGATGGTATTCTGCCCTGCCTTTCATTTGATTTTTGTTTTCATTAATTCTGTTTTCTTCTCCCTCTTTTGTTTTTGTGCTTATTGTATGTTTGAGGGAAACACTTTTTCGGTTGCTTAAAAGGAAAGATTCCTGCTGTTACTTTGTAATGAATATTTTATCTTTAGCAATGTCTTTAGGTTTGGAATATATATATATATATATATGATCATGTTTTCAAAGAAAGATATAAGAAAATGTTGATATAAAAATACAACATATGAAGATATAAAAAATAAAATAAATTTTCTATATGTAGAAAATGTGCTTGGAGAGAACTGATATTAGATTGTTTTGTTTACTGGATCAACAGTTAGACACAATTTATTTAATAAGGGTTATGGGGAGCATGAGATATATACTATGAAAGTGTGATATGACTGAAATAATGTCATTCAGAGGACATGCAAATGGGGTAGGGCAGGATTTCTCAAACTTTGCACTGATGGCATTTGCCCACATAATTCTTTGTCATAGAATGGTATCTTGTACATTGTAGGATGCTTAGGGACACCTCTGATGCTACCCACTAGATTCCAGAAATACATTCTTTCCCTGACTGCCTCATGAAAATCAACAGTGTTTCCAATTATTGACAATGTTTCCAAAGGGGCAAAATTACCCTTGGATAAGAAGTACTGTTTCAGGAAAAGGGAATTGTTTAAAACTAAGAAAATCTGGAAAGTGCAGTGAAAAGGTTTAACAGGATAATTACATTTCAAGATGATTAAACTTCAGCATGTAATTGGTTAAAATAGAATCTTAATTGATATCATTTCAAGGCAAGTTACCTGCTTGGTAGGGATAAGTGAAGCATTAAAATAGATATTTTTCCAATTAATTATAAAATAATACATAATTTTATGGCATACTGAGAGGTATAATGTTGAGAATAGGGAAGCAAAATAGGCAAGACTAATTGTGGACAGATTCACTTCTGGAATGATGTGTGAAAAGTTTCATGGACTTGTTCACCAGAGAAGCAACTATAATTGGTGAGAATTATTTTAAAAACAAACATGTGTTTAATGTCCCTGGAAATTGTCCTATGAGCATATAGGAGATGAAGTAACAGTTATTCAAGAAAGCTCAATCAGATAATCAGTAGTCTTTGGTAATTAACCACAACCCAATCCCTTCCGCCCAACTTCCTCCGTCTACACCCCTACCAGCTCAGCCTGAGGGATGCTCGACTCTGAGTGGGTGTTGTCAAGAAAATGGGATCCTTATCTCCCAGCTCCCTGTCAAAGGCTATAGTGTTTACCTGAAAGGCCAGGCTTCCCATTGTGGGTGATACAGACATCATTAAAATTCCCTAACCAAGTCACTAAACAGATAAATAAGAAAGCAGCAAGCCCCTGAGGGGTATGGGGACTTAGTGTCCAAAATTGCTGCAATATATTATCTAAAAAATGTAATTTTAATACAATATTACTGTACATAAAAGGAAACAAAAGAGTGTGACCCATACAGGGGTAGCAAAGCATACAACAGAAACTGCTTGTGAGAGGGCTCAGATATCAGCTTTAACAAAAAAGTCTTCAAATCAGCCATTATAAATATTTTCAAATAATTAAAAGATCTTACACATTAATAAAGAAGTAAATGAAGGTATGATGAAAATAAATCATCAAATAAAGAATATAAATATAGAGATATACATTTAAAAAATAACCAAATGAAGACTCAAGTTGAAAGTACACTAATTCAATAAAATGTTCACCAGAGGGGTTTAATAGTAGATATGAACTGGTAGGACAAAAAAGACAGAAAGGAAAAAGAAAAAAACAGTACATGTGAAGACTGATCAATAGAGATTATGTGACCAAAAGAAAGTCAGAAAAAGAATAAGAAAAATTAACAGAACATCAGAGAAGTGTGGGGAATATTAAGCAAATCAAAATACAAGTAATGTGGGTACCAAAAGGAGGATGGAAAGGAGCAGAGGAAATTTTTGAAGAAATGATACCTGAAAACTTCACAAATTTGATGAAAAACATTAATCAACACATCCAAAAGTTCAATGAATTCCAAGTAGTATAAACACAAAGATATTCACACACAGGTACATACTAGTAATAATGTCGAAAGATAAATTCTTAGGAAGATGTCAACTATCAAAACCGACTCAGACGAGATCGGGTGCATTCAGGGTAGTATGGCCGTAGACTATTGTATGTCAACTATAATTATATATACATATAGGCACGGGACATGGAGTAGAGAGCGGGAATGGAATCAATGGAATTGTAATAGATAAGCATGATATCGGGGGTGGGAGGGCAGTACATGGGGTGAGGGGGGTTGTTACTTTGTGAGGGTGAAAAGGATAACTATTGCATTGTTCTGTACACCTGAAACTAACAATAAAAAAAACCAAAAGAACAAAAAACGACTCAGGAAGAAATAGACTATCTCAATTGACCAATAACAAGTAAAGAGATTGAATTAATAATTTCAAAAACATTTTCCACAACTAATACACAGAAGCTTTACCAGTATATCCTACCAAACATTTAAAAAATAATTTATACCAGTTCTTCATGAACTCTGCTAACAATAGAATAAGAGAGAACACTCCCTAATTCCATGAAAACAGTATTACCTTGATACCAAAACCAGATAAAGGCATCACAAGAAAATAAAACTATTGATCAATATTTTTTTATGAATATAAATGCAAAAATAAACAACAAAATACTAGCAAACCAAACCTAGCAACATACAAAATATATACCATATCATGACCAAGTGGGCTATATCCCAGGAATGGAA
>NW_017732779.1:123112-125066 GCF_001890085.2 Hipposideros armiger | reverse complement strand
TAAGGTAAGAAACGTGTACAGTTTTGTGGTAACTTATTACAACAGCAATAGAAAACTAATACACAAGATTACTGAACTACTAGGAACCATGTCACTGATAATGGGAAGGAAAGGTATGGAAGGATAAATCAATGTTTTATCTAATAGGTAAACCTAAACATCTGGGAAGAGAAATGTTAAAGCTACCATATTCAAGAAAAAAAAAACCAGTGAAAAATTAGGAAAGAGTAGCTTCTGGGGCTTGTTTGTTTGTTGGAAAGGTACTTTGTGAGTTCTAGTAAATTTGAGGCCCCACTGCTAAATTTAGATGGACAGCCTACAGAGCGGGGAGAATGGAGCTTCCGATTCAGAACTGGTACGAAAACCACATTTGAAAGGGTTGAGCAGTGGATAAATGAAAGGAAATAAAAGCTGCATGTAATTAATTATATCTAGAAGTTTTGCTGTGGAAAAAAAAGGCAAAGAAGTTGGTGGATGCTCACAGAGGTAGAAAGAGCTTGTTAAGGTGCTAGGATGAAGAGAAGAAACTAGTGCAGAGGAAGAATTTAAAGTTGAAGGAAGGATAAGTAGTTAATCAAGTTCTTAAAGGAAACATGCAAAAATAATATCTGGGATCTAGAGGAGATTATTACTGCCTATTTAATTTCACTTTTATTAAATACATTTGTAAGTAAATGAAAATTCTGTGAAAATTAGTGGAAGAATATTGGTCACTGAATACCTATGAAGAATTAGGTCAAATAAAAAATCTGTTTCTATTGGTTACATGGTTGTAGGTCTACTTTCTCAGCCTCTTGCAATGTTCAACACTCAGGTGAAAACACTTGTAAATTCTTTTTAGCATTAAATATATTGTGATTAAGATTGCTAATAGGACTAAGCTAATTGTCTTATTAATATCAAGATCTAGCTTATAGTTTGTTAGGTATTGTAAGTATTAAACTTGCTAATAGAAAATTCATATGTAATGTAAATATATGCAAATTATACATATATAAATGTGTCTATGTGTGTATATACACATATATTTATATTTAATTATAAGAAATATTTGCAGCACACTTGTAGAAGACTTTATAAGTTTGTACAGGCAAGCAATTGTGGTTGAGCATAGTTGAGGAAGATGGTCCATTTCTAGATCATGGAGCTCTGGGGCACATTATAATTAAATGCTTATCAAGATGTCAAGCAAATCAATGAATTTATAAAACACACTTTAAGGATAAAAAGATGGATGGTGATTTAAAATATTTGTGAGAATATTATCTATAAAAGAATTCTGATATCATGCAGAGGCAAAGTGGAGCAAAGTGGAGATACATGATTAAAGCTTAAATTCCCAAAAGTTCCTTTTCCTCCAAGATAATGGAAATATGAGAAACATCATCTTCAGGGTTTGTAGACAGCAAAGCAATATGACTGTAGATCATAGATAACTATAGAATGTAGTAAGAATCGACTGTTGTAATGGACTAAGAAAAACAGTAATATAAATTCAGTGCTTACAATGAGACAAAATTGGTGAGGACATAGCAGCTGGAAGTAAGCCATTTTTTCTGCAGGTTCTGTAAGATAAAAGAGATAAGTTTTATCAAAACCTTCATGGCTATTCAATAGAGTTCCTGTAGACAAAAAAAAAGTGTGTGTGTGTGTGTGTGTGTATGTGTATGTATGTGTGTATGTATGTATCTTTCATCCTCTGTGCAGAAGTAAAAACGGTGCAATGCATCAGCAACTTAATAGAATATTAGTTAAAACAGCAGCAAATATAGATGAGCAGCCAAAAAGCATATTGCTCAGTTTACTCCCCTCAAAAGAAACCAAAGATAAACAATCAATCATATAGTTAGTGGAACTTGCCTAAATAAAAAGATAAACCTTTGCAGTTTCTACACCTGAGCCAGTTTAGAAGCCATCAGGTAGGCTGGGTCCTGGGCATGGTTAGTATACATGG
>NW_017732779.1:98202-121902 GCF_001890085.2 Hipposideros armiger | reverse complement strand
GTCAAATAATCCTTAGTCTGACTCGCAGCTCCACCAGTAGGCAGTGTGTTATTTTCTCTGCGCCTTCGTTTCCTAATCTGTAAAATGGGGTAGCAGGATTTCCTAGGTTTGTTGTGAAGATTAAATGAAGTGTATTAAAGTGCTTGCCAAGGTGCCTGGGATGTAAAACGTGTTCATAAATATGAATTATTAATTTCAGAATATAGGTTTAAAAGACAAATAATTTCCTATTCATATCATATTGTCATATTTATAATAATGAGTGTCCTAAAAGTTTGGTCGTTCTTAAAATAAATTTAAGTCCACAGATTGAGGCTCTTCCCAGTTTCAGCGTGTGACCCAATAGTGTGCTCTATCTGTTGGCCTGTGCTGAGGAAGGGACGAATCCTAGATTTAGTTTTCCTCCAGACACTTAGGGAAGACCACAGCTGTCTGAATACTTGTATCAATAACTATGGATCCTGGGTGGCTACTTGCTGTGATCAGTAACCAGGTATACATTGACTAGTAAGGCTTTAAAGGCGTTTTTCCTCCTGAGGGTATCAATTAACTGGAAATTCCCAGAGACTTGCCTGGGGTGGAAACTTGTTCTAAACTGTTACATAATAGCACCTTTTTTGACATTTTGAATGAATCTCTGTAACTGACTTCCAACTCCAGACAGACAACCATTTCCAATCCCTCTCTTACCTAGTGGGAATGAATATCTTTTCTCTAAGAGTCTCTCCAGCAGATGCCCAGGGGCTGCCAAAGTGCCCAGTTCCTTCCTGAGTTATTTGAAGCTCTGAAAAGACCAAAACTGCTTACTCCGGTTAAAACCTAGTCTTTCTCAGCTTCTCCCCGGTGAGACTGCCCATTGGGTACACTCCCTAGGACTCTGACCTGCCTTCCCAAGAAAAGAAAAGTAGGGTCCAAGTTTGCTCCACTTCTTGGAGCTGAAAACATGCCGTCCTGAAAATCCTGCTCTTCTGCTCTTTTTTGTTTGTTTGTTTGTTTTTTAATTTTGTGTTCTCCTTTCTAACACAATACTATCTTTCCGTCATTTGCATGCCTTTCATTGGTGCTTGGTCATGGTATTTATGAAGTATTAAAAATCCTTCTAATTTGGCCCAAATTAAAGTTCCCAATACATATTTTAGGATGTCTCTTACTTCATGATCTTTAAACATATGTGTATGTCTTACTTTTGAGATAGACCTCATCCTTAAAGACTTTCTGTGCTCTGGCTGCTGACTTCTAGCAGGTCTCTGTGAGAACGCACTCTATTGCCTCCCTCTCTGTTGAAGAATAAGATGCGGGCAGAAGGTGCAGCTGATCTCTTCAGTGTAAGAATTTTTCTCTGTAAAAAGTGTTAAATGTCTCTTCAGAGCTTACTTTTAAATTTTACGCAATGGGGGCTGCTCTTCCTTTGCTCTTGATTTTGGAATGTTGTAATCTTTTATTGTACATCACTCCTTATCAGCCATTGAAAGTTCTAATCCCCAATCAACAAGATACTAAGACACAAACTGGAGATATGCAAATATAGACTTACAGCTTTATTACTTTAATACTTTCTGTTACAGATGTAATGTCTTTTTCATGGTCGCCCAGTTTCTCCCTTCTACCTTGGAAGGTCATTTTAAGAGAATAGATATGTATTCTGAGTGTGGATTTTTTTTTTTTTCCTTGTTTTAAGGCCTGGGCCAGCACCAGTATCTTACTGAGAACTTACTGATTGTTTGCTCACTGGCATGGAATTCAATTTAACATCATGTCAGATGAGTTTACAGCAAACGAGGTGTAAAAGTGGGCATCATGATTATGGTCTAATATTGTAATGTCCTACTGAAGGCACGTATGTAGTGCCAGCTCAGAAGTAATACTTCACAAGGATAGAGCGCCATCCTTCATGATGTATTATGCACTTTAAATCCTTTGTCTGGCATTATGCCCCTAGTAAGCAGAATACAGAAGTCTAGAAACCAAGGGGTCCACTTGCTATCACTCCCCATGACTCACTTGGGGAATTTGCATTTCCATTCCAATAGTTCTGAGCTCTGGTGTTAGAGACCTGATTCCATGAATGGGGCTAATTCTGCCTGGGGTTACAGCAGGAGTATGATTGCATTATAAGCTAGGTTTGCTGTTTGCCCACTTTGGGATTCTTGTGTCAAGGGGCCAGCAGACAAGAAGAGAAATCACTATCTTAGTAAATATGATTGATCCTGCCCATCATGAAAAGGTAGGGCTGCTATCACAGAATGGAGCGAGTGTGGGAATATGTTTGTCAACCAAGTTTTACATGTGGGTGCCTCATGGGATTCACTCTCTCAACCAATTTTGATAGTAAATGAACAAGCATAGTAATATCCCAACAGAGAAATAAAGCATAATATAATAATAATGCATGTTTCCTGAATAATTACTACATGCCAGGGATAGCACTAGGGATTTTACATGGATTACTAGAGAGACCAGAGAGGTTAAGCAATTTGCCTAAGGTCACACGGTAAGTAACAACCAGTTTTGTTTTGTTTTTTTTTTTTTCCTACCTAGACGGGTTCATTCCATATATTAAGAAGAGTTTGATGAACTCTGTATATACACCTGAAGTAGCATTCATATTTTAATGCCAGAACCGGCATATCAGAGCAGGCAAATTCTTGCCCAGAATTTCATGAGTATTACCTATTGTTATTGGAGTTCCCTACACATTACATCGTCAAACCTGTATCTTCTAGTTTAGATTCCTTAATGGCCAACAACAAATCTTTCCATTTAATATCAATTCCTTGGCACCCACAGCAGAAATGTTCTGTCTTGGGATGTTGCTAACAGTGCAGCTGAAAAATAGATTTTGATCATATGTGGTTATTTATCTAAGTTGATTCCCTCATTTGCACACAGCATGGAGTGCTGAATTATGAATTTATTGATGCTGTGCCTTTGTTGGTGAAAAATTTGTTTCATTACACAAAAAGTTGTTGCTTGGGTATGTACCAGTAAATAAGCAAAACTATGCTTCTATGTTTTATCTCCCATTTTAATTATTGCACTCTTTCTAAATGGTTTCTAAAAATTCACCAACAACTAGAAAGGAATGCTCCCTCTATGCCCCCCTACCTCACAGTGAAATACAAGTCCAAAGTGCTGCTAGAATGTTTATTACTGCTGATGGGAGACTCTAAACCCAGTTTTGAAATGCAATGTCAGAATTGGCTTTTTGCCCTCATTTTCTTTTTATTATAATATAAATTTGACACATATCATGGAACATTTCACAATTTGAGAATAAAAGAGTGCCCAGTAATTTATTTATTTATTTATTTATTTATTTATTTATTTATTTATGACCATAGTGATTTTAAAATGACACACAGTGACAAGTAGGAGAGAAAAGATTTACTGTTACAACACCATGTATAATGAAAACAGCAGATGATATATTAAGAGAATTAAGTTTATAAATGATAAATGAGAAAAAGCAAATATAAGAAATAGAAGGAAAATCATGGAGCAATGCTTAAAATGAGAAAACATTACTAAATTGTCATAAATGTCACCATAGTTCACAAAAGTTCCTCAAAATTGTTCTACAAAACCAAGTGGAAAGTGGGAAAAGTGGAAAACAAGCTTTCATAAGATCGTTTTAAGTTTAAGTTTTTCATTTCTTTTGACTAACAATTCACTGCAAGGAGAAATACCCTAAAGACTTTTATCTTTCACACGTTATGGCAATCCTAGCTAGCAGTCACTGTTCTCTTTTAAATTTTATTCCATATAATTGGATTAATATCTTTCCATGATGCATTTCAATATCAAATTAATCCACTCCATGCTACTGAGGTTGATTTCTTGGTTTTCTTTTTAGTAAACTGTCAGATGTTTCTGTATCAGCATGGGAAAGAACAGTGCCACAGACATTTGTTGTATACATTTTTTTACTATGTGACTACCGTATCCTAATTCTGCCTGATTACAAAATACCCTTCTTTTTTGCATTTAAAGCTCTGCAAATCTTGCAGATTCCAAAAACATATATTCAAGGCTGACAGCAAAAACAAGCCACGGTAGTTATTTAGGCCCTGTCCCATGGTCCTGACAGTGGAGACACCAGTGACAAAGGAAGTCAAATGCGTTTTCTCATGGAAATAACTTACAAATAGCTCCATAAGTTTATTAGGGATAGGATGACCATTATTCCATGAGTCATAGGATATCTTCTTAATCCACTGCTGTTACAAAAATTATGTAAATAATGAACTAGCTTTAGATTAGCAGCATATGAGTTAGGCCACCTAATCATTATGGATTTCCAGAGTGACAGGAAAATTTCCCATCTTAGATTATGAATGAATGTTAATTTAAACCCATTTGGTGACTATAAATAAATACAAATGAACAAATAAAGAGACAAATAAAAAATAGTTATAATGCAAAATCCTCCTCAACAAATGTGTTCTTGCGGTAAATAGGTAGCCGGTTCTCTGTATTAAACGAGCATGTAAATTGTCATCCTACATGTAAATAGTAAAAATATTTTTGAAAATGTTTCTTTAAACTCAGATTCTACAAAATCTTTTTTTTTTTCCAGAAAAAAATAAAATAAGGATATTTTCTGTCAGGTTCTGTTTAAATTGCTGGATAGGCTTATACCAGTTGGGGAGTCATTATAAATAGAAAATACCATATATGCTATGGTGATTTTAGAGGTATTTACTTGATCCTTAAACTAACTGCTTCATCTCAAAACTGCATTTTAGAATTAGTCCATTTTATTTTCAATTAATGTTTTTATTAAATGATTATACTAGTATTCATTTACAAGATGCTGAAATGTACTTTTCTTTGTAAACCTGTTAACTGGTAAAGCCCAGATATCCATTCACCAAATTCAGTGTTTCTTGCTACTGAGTACATAGCTAGTCTAAGTTTCCTGGCCTTACAGTTAAGTGTAGGCATGTGTCGGAGTTCTGGCATTTGACATGTGAGCAGAAGTGACAGGCACTACATCACTGCCTGGCCCACTACAATTTTCCCCAGGTGTTCATGTTCCCTACATAGTTTTTATCCTTTTTGGTGAACTTGCAAATGTCTTTTCAAAGGATGTTGAAGGAACCTGCATCATTGAATCACTGTTTGCTGGAAAATTGCCTGTCAATCAGTAAACATCTGTTTTATACTTCATGTGAACAAGAAATGCATTTCTGTTGTGTGAAGACGTTGAAACGTTGGAGTTTATTGTCATAGAAGCTAACATTACTTTAACTAACGTGTTTAACAAAACCCAAAGCCCTTGTGGTAGGTAGAGTAATGATTCCAACACCCAAAGCTGCCCACATCCACATCCCAGACAATGTTGAATATGTAGTTTTGCATAGAAAAAGAGATTTTGTTGATGTATATAAATTAAGGGCCTTACAATGAGAGATTATTCTGGGTTATACAACTGGGACTAATGTATTCGCAAGGGTCCATGTGAGAGGGAGGGAGGGGTGCCATAATCAGAGGAGGAGAAAGTGGGAAAAAGCCAGGGAACAGAATATTCCCTAGAGCTTCCAAAAATAATGTAGCCCTGCCGGCCCATTTCAGACCTTTGATCTCCAGCACAGCAAGATAGTGAATGTGCACTATTTGAAACCATTGCATTGATTTAAACCCCCTTGTCCCATGGCTTCACTTTCTGTAGTTTCAGTTAGCTGTGGTCAACTGCAGTCTAAAATATTAAATGGAGAATTACAGAAATCAACAATTCCTGAGTTTTGCTTTTCCTGTTTTAAAGGGTGGCCCACTCTAAGTTGGGTGATGAAATCTTGGGCCGTCCATCCCTGTCAGGCCCGAGACGTGAATCATCCCTTTGTACAGTATACATGCCTGCTCATTAGTCACTTAGTAGCCGCCTGCATTATCAGATCCACTGTCATAGCATCGCACTGCTGGTGTTCCAGTCACCCTTATTGTACTTATTCATGGCTCCAAAGTGCAAGAGCAGTGATGCTGGCAATTCAGATAGTCCAGCCAGGAGCTGGAAAGTGCCTTTTTTTAAGTGAATAGGTGAACGTTCTTGACTTAATAAGGAAAGAAAAAAAATTTATGCTGAGGCTGCTAAGATCTACGATAACAAATATATCCATGAAATTGTCTAATTTATAAATTAAACTTTATTATATGTATTTATTAATATATAAAAAAATAGTATTTATAGGGTTTGGTATTACCTGTGGTTTCAGGCATACACTGGCGGTCTTGGAACATGTCCCCCTGAATTTCGCAGGGACTACTATCATTTGTTACCACAGCAATACAAGCTAATATAATCCCTAAATACTTAATATATTAGAAAACATAAACAGTGTATACATAACGCCATATTCCTGGACAACGAATCCAAATGTAGTTTATTAAATGTATATATTAGAAGACATGTATGGGATACTTCTGAAATATAGTTTTTCTATAGATAATGCTATACATTTTTATAATATATTTCAGGAGATGCAGCTATTATCCAAATCATAAAGTCAGTGAATTTTCTTTACAGAGCATATATGTTTGTTTCTGAGGACTCTATTATTAATCATTTTATCTTCTGACGGTATGTATTATATACTATATTCAGATATCTTAGACACAATTAGGCCTCCTAGGTATACTTCTAATTGAGACTATTATCTGGATTTTAGACCTATGCTTCCAAGTGCCTTTTGGAACTCAGTCTGTTTGGATGAACTGTAGCCATTTCAAACTAAATTTATCCAAAATTAATTTCATCTTAATCATTTGTTTTTCCTTTAATGAATTTTCCATTCAGTCAATGGCATTACCATGCATCCAGACATTAAAATCAGGAACCTAGGAGATTTTTTATTCATCCCCCATGTATAGTCAAGATCCTATTGAATTCAAACTCTATACTCTAATTGGTAAATTTGTTTCTCACAATGGTGCACATTACCAATTATGAAACTGCTTTATATGTAACTTGGTTTGAACGAATAAGTAAGTATATTATAGATCATGAGAGTCAAGTGTCTTACTTTCAGAGAAAAAAGTTACAAATAAAGGATGCATGAATGAGCTATTTGGCACTTAAGTGGAGGCTGAGACATCAATATGAAATATGTATATATACATATACACACATATATACTGCAGATACATACATACATACTGATAGCCAGATAGATACAGATGTGTGTGTGTGTGTGTGTGCGCGCGCGAGTATGTGAGTGAGCATACAAACATTTCCTAGCTCTGTCTACTGAGAGAGCCTTAAAGGGATATCACAATAGCAACAAGTACACCTAACACTTGGATATTGGTTTCCAAATAACCCTCCTGAAATAAAAGCAGCCAGAGCCCCCTGGCTGATTCTAAAATAGGAGCAGGGAAAAGAAAAAATGAAAGCATTGATCAACTTCTGGTGTTAAAGTAAGACCATGCTTAAATGAAAAAAGGAATGGGGGATTTCCAAAAAGACACAGGAGCCAACTTGAAAGAGCTCCAATAGCCAAAGCTGTAACAATTTACAAAACAAATCAGTAACATAGTATATGATTATAACCTCAAAAAAAAATTAACTGTCCTTTTTGGTATAAATAAGTGATTAAATAATACATAGAGAAGGGAAGGGAAAAGCTCTTTCTACAAAAGAATTCCAATTAATAAATGTAGAAGGCATAGGGAAATAGAAAATCATTTTCAGAACAATGACAATAATAATTATTGGCAAGATGAACTGAATAATTATAATATTATAATTAGTAGACCAAACTTGCAGAGCCTCAAATTATTACCAGTCTAGTTATACTGTGGTGATTTTAACATATGTCCACATATCCTGAGATGTGAAGCTGAATCCCCTTCCTCTTAAGTAAGGGTTTGACTTTATGACTCATTTCTAGTGAATGAAGTTGAAAGGAAAAATACAGTTTTTCAGTGGCAATGTCTTGCAGACACCACATTCACAAAGTGATCAAGATTAGCATCATCGAGGGCCGGTCGAGTGGCACGTTGGTTAAGAGCTGGCTTGGGACGCCAGCTCTGAGCATCAGGGCCCCGGTTCGGATCCCACATGAGGGACAGTGACACTGCCCTCTACAGCTCGACCCTGCTGCAGTGGGCTGCCATAAGCTACCATGACTAGCAGCAGCCAGCGTGAGTGGCCGGTAGCCGGTGTGAGCTGCCATGAGCTGCGGTGAGCGGCCGTTCAGAGGCCGGCAACCGATCTGCCTCACCTGGGAAGAGTACAATAATACCAACATGGGCCAGTGAAGTGACGTCCTCCACAACTAGACTGAAGAACAAAAGGACAGCAACTTGTCTGTTCCCCTTCCCATGATTCCCCAGGACTGTTTCCCTCCCCCAATTCCCCAATAAAATCTTTAAAAAAATGATTAGCATCATCGATGGTAAGACATTAACATTGTGTGTACCTGACATGATGCTACAAAAAGACACTTCACCTCCGCAATATTCTTCCCCCAAATCCACAGCATCAGTCTAATCATGAGCAATATTCTCCAAAGTATATGAGTACTAGTCTTCAGAAGTGTTAATCTAAGACAAAGAAAGACTGAGGAACTGTCACAGGTTGGAAGTGACTAAGGAGATGTAACAACTAAATAGGTATCCCAGATTGAGTTCTGTGGGGAGGGGAAGAATTATTAGTGCAAAAACTGAAGAAAATGAATAAAGTTAATAGTTTAGCTTATAATGTTAGGCCAATGTTAATTTCTTAATTTTAAGTAATCAATTATATAAGATGGTGCATAAAAGTAGACATATATAAGTAGGTTGAAAGTTATTCAGTAATTTTATGTTCTATCTTAGCAACTCTGCTGGAAGTCTAAAATTCTGTCAAAATAAAAAGCTACAAATTTCGCATAGAAACAATCTACTTAATGTACTTTAGCGATATCCTGTTCTCTTTTCGTCCCTGCTTCTATTAGATGTATTGAAGTTCTTATCAATTCTTATATAAATTGTTCAAATCAACTCAAATGGCCTTCATGTCTCTTATATTATATACTCCTTATACATACATTTTCACATGCAAAGATAATCACAAAACATTTGTATAAGATTTTACAACAGTGCCTCATAATTTTCATTACCTACCATATTTTTTAGCTTCAATTCCCTCTGTTCTCATGTTGGTGGCATATTTAATTGTTAATCGTTCCAGTTCCTTTCATCTGTCAATCTTTTTAACACCTCCATTCTCTCACAATTGAGATTCCTTCTGCCAAAAATATTTGCTTCTCAATTTTTAAGTAGATAATTGCTTTTCCCCCCAGAAAACAATTTTCTTCCAGAATAACAGTTCCTAGATGTCCTTCTTGACATTCCTGGTATAAATTGTTTTTTCTCTGGAACCCCACACATGAATTAATTAGTGTCAAAGGCCCTATCTTATCTATGATTCTGTCCCTACAGCCTGGTAACAAATATGTGTTCAATCAAGTTTTATTTAGAATGATCAAATAAATATTAACAATAAATTTAAATGGGAATATAAAAGCAAATCTATAATGAGTAGTAAGAACATGGGGGGGGAAATTCTTAAAAATCAAATCATATGATATGATTCTATAAAGAAAATGCTCATATAAACATTTCAAATGTTATCAGGGGTCAGGATTAAGATCCCAGAAACCGTTTAAGAGTATCCTCTGCTAGAATACACATCATGTGAAATAAATGGCCCCAGACAAGTATTGTGCTATATACACAAGTTTAAGTTCACGAACTTATCTTAGAAAAAGTGTTACATACCTCATTGGTGAATATCACTACGTTCACCTTTGAAGTACTCCCCTTGGGAAGCTATGCACCGATGCCAGTGCCTAGTCCACCCTTCAAAGCAATTTTGGAACTCTTTCTGTAATGGCCATCAGAGCTGTTGTAGTATTACACTTGATGTCCTGAATGTCATCAAAATGTCTTCCTTTCAATATTTCCTTTATCTTTGGGTGAAGAAAGGAGTCATTATGGGCCAGATTAGGTGAGTAGGGAGGATATGGCAATACAGTTATTTTTTGACTGGCTAAAAACTCCCTCAGAGACAGTGTTGTGTGAGCTGGTACATTGTCGTGATGCAAGATCCATGAATTGTTGGTGAAAATTCGAGGTCGTTTAACTATTTCACGCAGCCTTTTCAGCACTTCCAAATAGTAAACTTGGTTAAATGTTTGTCCAGTTGGTACAAATTCATAATGAATAATCCCTCTGATACCAAAAAAGGTTATCAACATCATTCCAACAAGTTCTTGAACGTAATTGTCAGACTTTATAGAACTAGAAGCATTGCCATGATAGAGAAATCAGATGTCTTTGTGTATGCACATAAGAGCTCTGAAATCTTAGAATCAAGTGCCAAGTGTCACAGCATTACCATCCCTCTTTCAGAACCACAAGGACTCCACAATTCAAAGTGCATTTTTATTTTCAAGGATTAGAGTCCCAGAGGATCCATTCTGAAGGCTTTTAAGGCTGCTATTGACTCTATTGGGACAGCCTGGACACAGCCATTCATCTTCAGTGACTCAGGGTCAGCAAAGAAATTTCAGGGGAACAGCATGAAAGACATTTTATTTGAGGAGCAGATGGGACAGATCCAGTCTGTGTAAATCTCTTTTAAACTGGCAATTTATGGAGTAGTTCATTTTAGTCAAGAGGCAAGAGTTCATAATTTTTTAAGCTGACTTTTAAAAAGGATTTTTTTGCCACATTTACTATACACTGCCCTGCATTAAAGTTTATAAAAGTCTTTATATGTAGTGTCACAGTTCTGCCTAGTACATGTATTTGGTTGCTTTACACATCGTGTTGAAGGAAGTAACGCTGAACGTATCAATGTTCAAGGCCAAGGCAGAGTCTGCATTTTTGGAATGCATTTTCTTCTTAGTTTTGTAGAGTAAGGTTACCATGGAAACTGGTAAAGGAGCTAAATTACTTGTTGATTCTGTATATGCCTTGTCTTCTCTTCTACTTAACTGAGAAACTGAAAATATAAGATTTTTACATCTTCCTCTCCCTTTAAATGGAGACCATTTCCTTGTAGAGTCTAAAGTTAGAAGTGCACTTTAAAAAAAAATTAAATGCATTTTATATTAAAACACATTCTTTTTAGTGGCCCAAGTCCACGATTTCATTTTCATCACACAATTGTCAAATTTGCGGGAGCAAGAGTAGAGCTGAGTGCCTTATATTCCCTACACTGTGCTCGCTGCTGAGGTAATACGATTGCAATGTACCTGCATGTCAAGCCAGATGCCCATAATGGATGGATATGGGATAGCAGCCAGTGATGACTCTGCCTGATCTTAAGCACAATAAACTAAAGAAAATATGACTTATTTTTCTTTAGGCTGATGACTGTCATTAGTAAAGATATGAACAATCAGCGTTATTAATTATTTTCAGTGGCATGCTGCTGAAATGCAGCAATGGAATATCAGGAAAGGCTATGGACATAAAACCAAAGGGCAATTAGTCTCCTAAGGAAAAACATTTGATGGAGTTAATTGGTAGCATAAAGGTTATTCTGGCAGCATAACTAAAAATACTAGAAATGGACAATACTAGGGTGAAGGATTTAAGAGTCTATATTGAAGATTCATTGTCTAGTTAAAAAAACTTTAAAAGCTGATTTAAAAATGGCTCCTGAGAACAGAGATCTCTGGTGGGAATGGTATTATGGATTTTGAATGCTTTCTATCTTTCTCATGCACACATGCCCCAAGGTATGTCTGTGTAGATGCGATTCTCAGTTTAGGAAGTGACACCTCGAGTGAGAAAACTAACCATGCTAAGAATGTCACCCTGGAAAGAAAGTACTAGAAAGAGCTTAAAACCACAGGTAATTAACAAAGTCCACAGGGTAGAAACACAGATAATCCAATGCTGAAAGAATAGAGAGTAAAATAATTATATATAATTTATACTTATTAAATACATAATTTATATAAATTAAAATATATACATAAATTGTATCTGGATCAATTAAATATAAGGAACTAGATTTATATATACTTACATTAATTGAGCTAAAAAACATCATGTTGAATGCCAAAATAAGAAAAAGAAAACAAAAGGAAAACAAGATTTATAGCATTAAAAACAGAAACATTTTTTTTAGGAATACATATCTACAAATAAAATCATGGAGCTTGAATGGGAGAAAATAAGAATGGAGTTAGGATTGGAGTATAAAGTGGCAAAAATAATAAATTATAAAACTGCATGGAAATGTTACCTTGCCAATATATGGGGAGACACTTAGTTTTGTCCTAAAAAAAATGCATTAATTTAAAAGGTATTTTGAATGCTAAAAGATAAAAAAATAAAGATTTAACAAAGACAGAATGCTCTCTACCACTCTACTGTGGAGAATGAAAAGGGACCACAAGGAATCAGACTGCTCACATGAATTGAATTGGAAGGCAGAGTTGCTGCATTTAGTCTTCAGCACAAAATTGGAAGATTTGTCTCATTTTGAGGAGTCTCCAGGAAGTTGAGGGTCTTAGAAGAATGATCTCAGGATTTATATGACATACCTTTCTTCCCCCCTATTGTTTTTCTAGTATATGCAAATGGTCTTCTACTTGCCTTCCAAGAGTAAAGCAGTCCTGCCATACTTATTTGAGGGTGAGAGCTTGGGCAGCTTTGTGTTAAGCAGAACCCCAACATGGGTTTGAGCAGGTCCACTGTACTCTTGCATCTGGCTGAGAAGGCTGGTCTGAACAGAAATCCAGCTCCCCTCTATTCTCCATACTTCGTGTCTGAGGTGGGGCTGCCTTGGTCCTGAGATGGCGTCTTATTCTAGTGTGCAAAGATTCTGAGAGCTTGCCAAGCTGCCTACCTGCAAAGTTGCATCCATTCAGAGAGGACAGCTTTTTTGTTTTTTGTTTTTTTAAAGATTTTATTGGGGAATTGGGGGAGGGGAACAGCATTGGGGAATTGGGGAGGGGGAACCAAAAAGTTGCTGTCCTTTTATTCAGTCTAGTTGCAGAGGATGTCCCTTTACTGGCCCATGTTGGTATTATCATTGCGCTCTTCCTGGGTGAGACAGTCACTTGCCGACCATTGGACGGCGGCTCACAGCTGCTCACAGCAGCTTGAATCCACTGACGGCCAGCCCCACTGCAGCCTATGCCACCGCCGGTGACTCATGGCAGCCCAGCTCCAGGTTGAGCTGCTGTTCAGCATCTTAGCTGTAGAGGGCAGTGTCACTGGCCCTCGTGGGGATCTGAACCGGGGCCCTGCTGCTCAAAGCTGGCGTCCCCAGCCAGCTCTTAACCAACACGCCACTTGGCCGGCCCGAGGACAGCTTTTTCTTTCTAGTTGGCTCAAGAGTGATAGGAAGGCTGTAAGTAGTCCTGAATTTAACCTGAACAACAACAAAAAGTATGCTGATGGTTCTGTGTAAATGCAACTCAGCAAGAGCTTGCTTCATATGATTATTACATAAAAACTCTGTATCATTGCAGCCCTTCTGTAATCAAAATATTTCAAAATAAAAAGTTAAATAGTTAGCAATATGTAATACCTCCAACTAACCCATCACTGTTTCATGCTACCTGTACAATAATTGAATAAATATACAGATTCAGAGCTATACAGCAATTCAGTGAAGATCTATTTGTAATAGCAAAAGATTAGAAAAAACTAATATATATCAACATTGGGATGTTAAAGTATTGGGTTGTCGGAAAAGTCATGACATATTTTTTCTGTTTTCAATTGCAAAAATGTGTCATGACTTTTCTGACAACCCAATAGTTTATACCTTCTCTGGCATACTATATAATAGTTTAAAAAATGAAGTTGTCTGTTTGTACTGACAAGGAATTATCTCTAATATAAATTTTTAACCTGCAAAATATTTGAGCAAACATATTTATTATGCTATTTATATAAACCCTTATGTATAAAACCCACACAAAAACATAGATGTACCTTAAATAAATATTACGAAGTAAAAGAAACCACTCTGAAATAACTATATAATGTATCATTATATGACACATTAGAAAAGGCAAAATTATAAACAGACCAATGTTTACCAGGTTTTTTGGGGGGAGTTAATTAATGAAAGGGAAAATTTTGGGGCAACAAAGCAATTATGTGAGATACTGTAATGATGATGACATGACACTATGCATTTGTCAGGACCTGTAGAACTTCACAGCACAAAATGAACTTTAATTTTTGTAAATTAAAAAGTCAATTTTGAGGTTGAAGAATCCCATAATAAGTGCAGACTAAAAATGATCTAACTATAATAGATATTTATGTAACAACCTCTCTGAATTGGATGTGGGAAATGTGCTGACTTTGGAGATGAATGGAGACTATAAGACCACAGGCAAAAGAAACTGTACGGTACATATGCACTGTACTCTAATTGATAAAGGTATTTTTTCATAGTGCAAGTTAACAATTCTGAAGCTACTATACTGGAATTTAGTAAATGAATGGCAGTTTTCCACTGTTTAAGTGAGAGGTTATAGACAAGCAAGGCCAGAAGGGTAGAATGATCCCTATGGTAATGGGTTAGAGGTGAGGCATTAGTATGAACTTATGTTTACTCTAATATAGATACAGATGGAAATATTTATAGATGTATGTATATGCAGGAGGAACTATATACGAGGTCAGAAATTAAGTTTGTGAACTTGTTACAACAATGTTGCTAAACTTTTTTGATATCAGAGGGATTATTCATTATGAATTTGTACCAACTGGACAAACAGTTAACCAAGTTTACTATTTGGAGGTGCTGAAAAGGCTGCGTGAAAAAGTTAGACAACCTGAACTTTTCGCCAACAATTCATGGCTCTTGCAACATGGCAATGCACCAGCTCACACGGCACTGTCTGTAAGGGAGTTTTTAGCCAGTAAATAAATAGCTGTATTGGAACACCTTCCCTCACCTGAGCTGGACCCCAATGACTTCTTTCTTTACCCGAAGATAAAATAAATACTGAAAGGAAGATATTTTGATGACATTTAGGACATCAGGGGTAATATAATGACAGCTCTGATGGCCATTCCAGAAAAAGAGTTCCAAAATTGCTTTGAAAGGTGGACTAGGCACTGGTGTCAGTGCATAGCTTCCCAAGGCGAGCACTTCAAAGGTGACAATAGTGATATTCAGCAATTAGGTATATAGCACTTTTTCTAGGATGAGTTTCTGAACTTAATTGTCTGGCCTCATACACATATATTTTCTTGCTCTACCAGCTGAGATAACACAGATGCAATGACACCCCAGAGGCAATGAGTATGCCTAAAGCCAAGATCTTAGTTTCTAATACTGTTTTCCAATAAAAAGAACTAAGGCTCTTTGGAAAAAAATGACTGATTTTAGGACTGGGATAAGAAATATACAAAATGAATCTAGAACATCTTGTAGTGCAGAAAGTAAGGAGGGGCTTTTAAAAGTGGGGGGAAGGGAAAAGAAGTCACAGTGATGGGTATGTCAAAGAGATACAAAAGCCCACTGAAAGAACCAATGACCAAAGCTAGAACAATTACAGCAACAAAATTAACAAAATGGTGTTGGGTTAAAACTCCATGTGTAAAATAAACGCCCATGCTGACATAAATAATTAAATAAACACACAGAGGGACAAGAAACAAATCCCTTATGCAGAAGAATTCAAGTAATTTATGAAGATACTCTGCCCTGAAGGAAGTGAAGGTTAACTATACATTTTAAGCTGGACCATACACATAGTAACTTCAAAAGAGCACTGTAAGTAATGGTGGTGGGGGGAGGAGGAGGAGAGCAATTTTATAATGGAGAAACCAGATATACATTACCAACAAGTGATACAGGCTAACATCAAAAGTGGAAAGTTATGTTGATAATAAATACCTTTGATATGATGTGATAAGAATAGTACTTATGTCTGTGGTCTTCCTCACCACAGCCGATAACCCAGTCTAATTATGAGAAACAATGTTAGACAAATCCCAGTTGAAAGACATTCTAAAAATACCTGACCAATACTCCTTAAAAGTATTAAGATCATCAAAGCCCAGCAGAATCTGAGAAACCGTCATAACCTAAGGAGACATAATGAATAAATATAATGTGGTATTCTGGATTGGAGCCTGGAACAGAAAAAGGGCATTAGGCAATTCTAAGGAAATCTGATTTAATAATAATGCATCAATATTGCTCCATTCATCGTGACAACCATACCATACTAATGTAACAAATCAATAATAAACAGTTTATTGGATATATGGGAACATTCTCTAGTACCTTTGTGATTTTTTAATATTATAAAATAAAAAGTTTATTTAAAAACTTCTATGTGTTAACATAAATTCTAGAAATTTGTATGTTACCATAGGAGACATACTCCTATCTTAGTCTATTATCCAGCCTTTAAAATATTGCTCCAATGTTTTACTTTGCATTTATATCTTTAAGGCTTTGAATATGTTCAGTTAATTCTTACTACAAACACAAACAAGTACTTAAATATCAACACACTTGGTTTTACTACATATGGGTTGTTTTTTTTTCACACAAGGTATTTCTACAATGATAAAGGTTCTATAATTACAAAACAGAGACAAGAGATTAATATCAGTATATATTGTGTTCTAATCACTCATCCAATTCTTTTAAAACTGCATAACATACACCTTAAAAATTTAGCAATGTATGACTTCAATATACTCAACCTCATGTTTGATCAAGTCACTTTTCTTTCTATTATTCCATTTTCTGATGTTTACCATTTTGATGGGAGAACGATATCCAGAAAATAAAATAAAAAAAGAAAATTGCAAAATATATGCCTCCTGTAAGATCGAAACCAATGTAATGGTATAAACTTCTTGATAGTTCCCTTATACATATAGGTTCATTAACTGTTTTAAAAAGTTAATTAAGTATTTAGAATATTTTTAAAATGGTACAAATATAAACTCTTAAACATTTTATGTTAATTTTAAAACACATGTTAGACATTTTTATTCCTCACAAAGTAATAACACCCCCTAATCTATTAATCTACTACCCCTCTGACATTATATATAGCTGTTACAATACCATTGATTATATTCCCTATGCTGTACTTTGCATCCCATGAATTTATGTGTGTATATGTATATATATAGTGCCAAAAAATGTATATACATTTTAAGAAAATAAACTGTATTATAATTGTAATACTATATACCAATGACAAAAGATGAATACAAAACATGTTTGACTTCTGCAATCACAAGAGGTGCTCAAAGTGGTTACCATCAGTGTCCAGACACTTCGGATTACAGCGAACTACTACTTGAGCAATGTTGACCAAAGTGTCCACTTGTATACATTTTTTGGCACCCCCGGTATATATTATTTATATATTTATATAAATATAAAAAATATATATGTATATATATATATTTAATTATAGTTAACATTCAATATTATTCTACTTCAGCTTCAGGTGTCTATAACATTATTTTGTACACCTGAAACTAACAAAAACTTTTAAAAAAACAACATATGCTTATTTATTTATTGATCTTTGTATAGGCTCAAGGCCTTTTTTGGTAAATGGGTCCATTGAGTGGATTCTGTTTGTTTTTTTGTTTTTTTGGTTTATTTGTCTGCTTTGCTTTTATAAGCATACCCATAAATAATCAACTATGTTTTCCATTTTGCATTCGTTAAAATGGTAGAAAAATGTTTAGAAACTTCCAAAGTAAAATGAGTTTGGAATCCTCTTGCAATTTTGTGCAGTTCCCTTTAATTTTTTACATTGTTTTCTCCATGCCTAATTTGACTGCATTCTTTCAGTAATGAGCTTTTATCAAGTCTTTTCCCAAGTGTTCAACTTAGATGTCAAGAAAACTAATTATTTATTTTTATTCATTTTCATTGACCCAACATTTAATTAAATTGAGTGATTACTGTATAACTGGCAAAAACTGATTTTTGGACAGCCACGACTATCTTTGATAAGATGCAATTAACTGGTGAAAGCATTATGCGACCCAGCAGATAGGAGAGTAGTCTGTAAGTGCAGTGTTCAGTGTGCAGATGGTGTGAGATAGAACTCTCATATATTGCTGGTGGGATGATAAAATGGTGTAGACTCCTTTTAAAACAGTTTGGCAGTCGCCCAAAGCTAAACATCATTACCATATGACCCAGCAATCCCCCTCCTAGGGATTATACCCGAGAGAGAAATGAAAGCATATGTCCATGCAAAAACTTGTACGTAAATGTTCACAGTAGTATTATTTATAATAGCCCAAAGTGGAATGAACTTAAATTCCATCAACTGACACATGAATAAATAAATGTAATATAGCCATACAACGAAATATACCCACAAAAAGGAATGAAGTACTGGCACATGCTATGTCAAGGACAAATCTTGAAAATATTACTCTAAGTACTTTAAGCCTGATACAAAATATCACATATTATAGGATTGTATTTATATGCAATGTAAAATATAAGCAAATCTGTAGAGTCCGAAAGTAGATTCCTTGTTGCCAGGAGCTGGTGGGAGTGGGGAATGGGGAATGGCTGCTAATTGGTACAGAGTTTTTTACTAGCTAATTAAAATGTTCTGGATTCAATAGCTATGATAATTACACAACTTTGGGAATATACTAAAAACCAATGAACGATATACTTTAAAATGGTGAGTTTCATTTTTTAGAGTTATTTCTCAACAAAGACATTATTAAAAAACCAGTGTAATTCACCATATTAGCAGAATAGAGAAGAAAAACCATGTTTTTATCGTAACGATTACAGAAGCATTTGACAAAATTCAATACTCATTTAAAATAAAAACTCTCAGCCCACTAGAATAAGAGGGAATTTCCTTAATCTGATTAAAGTAATCTTCAGTAACACTTTCAACTAACATCATCATTAATGGCGAAAGATTGAATGCTTTCCCACTTTGATCAGGGACAAAACAGGAATGACCACGCTCACCATTTGTATTCATAACTGTCCTGAAAGTTCTTGGATGTGAAATAAGGCAAGAAAGAAGAAGTAATGCATATAGATTCGAAAGGAAGGGGTAAAATTATGGTTTTCTGTCAACATGATTATTTCTATAGAAAATACTGAGGAATCCACAAAAAAGTTATCACTACTACTAAGTGAATTTAGTAAGGCTGCATTGTATATGGTTAATATGTGAATTCAAGTGCATTTCTATATTACTAGGCTTTAACTGCAAATTGAAATGTAAAAATACCATTTACAATAGTATTCACACATACAAATTACTAAGACATAAATTTAACCACCTTTCTGCATGTTTGAGTCACCAAAAACTATAAAACATCTCTGAGAAACTGAACAGGTCCTAAGCAAATGGAGAGAGATATCATTTTTGCATATCAGAAGGTTCAGTGTATTAGCATACCAATTATCTCTTAATTGATGATAACAATGGAAATCCAGCCAGCAATCAAAAGTAATCAACAGCATATAGAAATTATATTATTGATCTTAAACATGTAGTATTAAACAATGTTTAAATGATAATTTAGATGCAATACAATTTATGTAAATTGAAAATAAATGTGTTTTCACACACAAACACATTTTTTCAAACATATATGTATAACCAAAAGACCATGATAGTTATTGTATAGCCTGGATAAGGAGGCATCAAACTCTACCTATGTATATGACCAGCCACTTATTTTTATATTTATTTATTCATTTACTTATTTATTTTTAAAGATTTTATTAGGGAATTGTGGAAGGAGAACAGCCAGGTTGTTGTCCTTCAATCTTAGCTGTGGAGGGTGCAGCTAGCTCAGCGCCAAGTCCAGTCGCCATCTGGCTGCCCGTGGGCAGCTAATAGCACCTCAGCTCAAGGTGCCGTGTTGAATCTTAGTTGCAGGTGGGCATAGCCCAACATCCCATGCAGGAGTTGAAACAGGAACCTTGTTGTTAGGAGCATGTGCTCTCACCAGCTGAGCCATCCTGCCACCTGTTGGCAACTCAGGGCAGCTCAGCTCGGGTGCAGCTCACTGACCCATGTGGGAATCGAACCAGAGACCCTGTTGGTCAGAGTTTGTGCCCTTAACCAACTGCGCCTCTTGGCCAGCCCCAACCAGCCACTGATTTTAAAAATAAAGTTTTATTGGAACATTCCTACACACATCTATTTGTATATATGTATGCCTCCTCTCACATTAACAGGGACGACTTGGGGTCTAGAGTGTAGCATCAGAGACTGTATGGCCTACAAAGCTAAAAATATTTACTACCTGGCTTTTTACAGAAAGTTTGCCAATTCTTTGGCTAGACTATTGTGATATTTTGAAAAGACTCTAAAATATAGCAGCTCAAACAAAAGACAAGTGTTTACTTGTTTGTTTCATTTTACTGTATGGAGACAGATGGGCAATACAGGGTCAAAAAGCATTTCTGTTACAGCCACTCAAAGTTTTGTATTTTATGCGTTGCTGTCCTGTAGTGTAAACTGAGTTACCTTCAGCATCCTGATTGAAACTGGCTGACCAGCACCACATACAATATTTCAGCCCATAGGTGGGTGGAAAGAGAGAAACAAAGGTTAAGCATGCTTCTTTTAAGTAAATTCTATGAAAGTTGCACACATTATTTTACTCACATTTAATTGGCAAGAAGTTAGTCATACAGCCATACTTTCCTCCAAAATATACTGGTACGTACCAGCCACACTAAGCTTTTGGAATGGAAGCATTGCTTTGTTACTTAATAGAAAAAAAAATTGAGCAAATGGCTATAGGGGAAAGTTACCTATTACTACTACAAACATATTCAACACTTTTCTTGGCTGACCAAACAGGGAAAGGGAAGAGAAGTAGAAATCAGGGTTGAAAAGGAAAAATAATAAAATTAACAATATAGAGGCCTTGGAAATAGAAATCTTTAGCCTGGTTATGTAATCAAGACTTGATTGAGGAATGTGTAGGCACCTAAGTTGCACCTGATTATCAGGAAGCTATGTAGACAAGCTCCAATCTCCAGAAGAGTTCAGTATGCTGAGTTTCTGAAGGTCAGGGAGCTAGGAAAACTCCCTTCAGTGTGACAGAGGAAGCCTCTCTTTTAAGATATTTCCTCCCTCATGAGCAGTTGTATGCCTCTATGGGGGACCTTTGAAAACACTGCTAAGCTTGTATCTCTGTGTGTGACCGTGCTGTGTTGTCTCCTATTTAAGTAATTATCTTTCTCAGTTTCCATTTCTTTTGCCATTAAAGAAACATTACTTCTTTAACTATATCTGTTTTACTGCCAAGCATAGTACCATCCCGTTGTGACAACCAAACACATACTGAACTAAAGAAAAAGCTCTTTTTTAGAAACAACTAACATAGTGGATCAATTCCCAGGAAAGTCTGACGAAGGAAAAAAGAGGAAACACAATCACACAGTTCAAGGATTGACCAAAGAGATATAACCATATATATGGAAGACACAAAGGGAATTATTTTTTAAAATGGAAAAAAATAATTTTGTGGGTAAAACAATTAAATGGATGAAAGGAAAGAACAGGTAGTTCACGGAGGAGCAAAAGCAAAAGGCTAATAACTTATTATATGGTGCTTGCCCTGATTGCTATTCAGGGAAATGAAAATTACAGCAACAATTCATATATTTTTCAGATTAGTAAACATTAAAAAAAAACAAACCAAACAAAAAAGCTAACGCTATCCAATACTAACAAACATAAGGTAAACTGTTTTATTAATTGCTAGTGGGAGTATAACAATATTCATTAGATTTTAAAATACACGTACTTTTTGGCTCTGAATTCTACTTTCGAGAAACTATCCAAAAACATAGTATATTAGAATATTTGAACAAGAATAGTGTTATAGTATCATCTATATAGACAAAAACTGGACATAACTGAATGTCTAACAGTTTAGAAAAGATTCTAGCCTCTAGAACAGAGGGGAATAAATGTTTCTTGTATAAGCCACCTAAGCTATGTCATGTTGTTCCAGCAGCCTGAACTGAGACATGATCCTTTTAAAATGTAAGTGTAGTCATATGCCACTTACTGATGAGGATATGTTCTGAGAAATATGGTATTAGGCGATCTCATCATTGCGCAAATAAAATTGAGTGCACTTACACAAAACTAGATGGTATAGCCTACTACACACCTAAGCTACATGGCGGAGTCTATTACTCCCAGGCTACCACCTGTGCAGAATGTTACTGTACTAAATACTGTACACAATTGTAACCCAATGGGAAAGTATTTGTGCATCTAAACATATAGAAACATTGAAAAAGAACAGTAAAACCATGGTATAAAAGATAAAGTGACACACCTATTTCAGGCCCTTACCATGAATGGAGCTTGTAGGACTAGAAGTTGCTCTGGGTGAGTCAGCGAGTGAATGGTGAATGAGCGCAAATGCCTAGGACTCTACTATAGACGTTATCAACACTGTACACTTAGGTGACACTACGTTTATGAACCAACATGAGATTAAACCAAGCACAAGAGAAAGTGATGCAGTCAAGAGTCATAAACATGTGATGAGGCTGCTGCTGGTGTAACATGGCACACTGTTTTACCGAAAACATTTTTTTATAAGTAGAAGGAGCACACACTAAAATAAGTATAGTAAAGTATAGTAAATGCATAAACCAGTAGCACAATCATTTATTAGCATTATCAAGTATGTACTGTACATAATTGTATGGGCTGTGCTTTTGTACAACTGACAACCTGTAGGTTTGTTTACACTAACATCACAACAAATAAATATGAGTAATGCATTGTGCTATGATGTTATAATTGCTACAGTGTAAGCAGGTGATAGGGATTTTCCAGCTCCATTATAACCTTATGGGACCACTGTCATATATGTCACTCATCATAGACTGAAATGTCATTATGCAGGAAATGACTGTAATTTCACGTTCCTTTTTGGCTAAAAACTACAATGGCTGGCCATTTTCTCACAGTAAAATCCACAGTTCTTCAAATGCCATCTAGGTCTTCAAGTGACTGGGCTCACACTGCCTCTCTCACTTTGTCTCCCGTTTCTCTTTCCCTGGCTTTCAACACTGCCCCCAAGAACTGACTGAAACATACCCAGGAACTCATGTTTCAAGGACTGTGCTCAGCTGCCCTCTGTGCTTAGAATGCTCTTGCCCCAAAGAGCAGTTTGGCCAACTCCACACCTACTTCTAGCCTTTGCTCAAACCTTATCTTCTCAGTGAGGCCTACCTTTTCCACACTGTTTAGTGCCGAGTTTGTTTCATCCACTCTATCCACAGAAACTGTAAATCCACTTGTCCTGCTCTCCTTATGCCTCTCTTTTCTTCTGTAGAATTTATCATTTTCTAATGTATTTTATAATTTGTTACATATGACACTGATTTTTTTCACCCATCCCCTCACACCCTCCCCCTTGGCACCATCAGCTTGTTCACTGTATCCAGGGTTCTGTTTTGATTTTGTATAGTTTCCTTTTATTTCATGGTTTTTTAGCATCCACATATAAAGGAAATCATATGGTACTCATCTTTGTCTGAGGTATCTCACTTATAATACCCTCTATGTCCATCCATGTCATTGCAGACAGTAAGATTTCAGTCTTTTTTAATTGCTTAGTAATAGTCCATTGTGTGTGTATATATGTGTGTGTATATATATATATATATATATATATATATATATATATATATATATATATATATATATA
>NW_017732779.1:24433-98152 GCF_001890085.2 Hipposideros armiger | reverse complement strand
ACCATCTTCTTTATCCATTCATCTATCTATGGACATCTAGGTTGCTTCCAAATCTCCACTATTGGAAATAATACTGCAGTGAACATAGGGGTACATACATCTTTTCTAAACAGTGTTTTCATTTTCTTTGGATAAATTCTGAGAAGTGAAATTGCTGGGTTGTATGGCAGCTTTATTTTTAATTTGTTGAGCAATCACCATACTGTTTTCCATAGTGGCTGTATAATTTACAATCTCACTGACAGCATACTATGGTTCCCCTTTTTCTACTTGTTAAGTGTTGATTTTTTAAAGATAACCAGTGTGACAGATATGAGATGGTATCTTGTTGTGGTTTTGATTTGCATCTCCCTCATGATTAGTGATGTTGAGCATTTTTTTATGTATGTTGGCATATGTATGTTCTCTTTAAACAAAAGTGTATTTCAGGTCCTCTGCCCATTTTTTTAATTGGATTGCATTTTTTTGCTTTTTTTTTTTTTTTGGTGGTAAGTTGTATGAGTTTCTTATATATTTTAGATATGAGCCCTTTAGTGAATATATTATTTGTGAATATATTCTCCCACTAGGTAGGATATCTCTTCAGTTTTTTTATGGTTCCCTTCACTATGCAAAAACATTTTAGTTTGACATAGTCCCATTACTTTATTTCTGCTTTTATTGCTTTTGCCAGAACAGAAATGTCTAAAAACACATTGCTAAGACCAATGTCAAAAAGTTTACTGCTTATTTTTTCTTCTAGAAGTTTTATGGTTTCAGGTCTTATGTTTAAGTGTTTAATCCATTTTGAGTTTCTTTTTGTATGTTATAAGAAAGTGGTTTAGTTTAATTTTTCATATGCTTTTACCTGTCCAATTTTCCCTGCACCACCTATTGGAGAGATTGTCTTTACCTTATTGTGTATTCTTGCCTTCTTTGTTGTAGATTAATTGAGCATATAAGTAAGTGTTTATTTATGGGCTCTCTATTCTATTCCATTGATCTATATATCTATTTTTGAGCCAGTACCATACTATACTGATTACTGTAGCTTTGTAGTATAGTTTGAAATCAATTAGAATAATACCTCTCACTTTGTTCTTTCTCAAGATTACTTTCACTACCTGGGCTCTTTTTTGGTTTCATATAAATTTTATAATTAATTGTTATAATTCTGAGTAGAATACCATTGATATTTTAATCCTATTCAATGTAGTAAAGACATTTTAACAATATTAATTCTTCTAGTCCATGAGCATGGTATATCCTTCCATTTATTTGTATCCTCTTCAATTTGTTTCTTTAATGTCTTATAGTTTTTAGTGTATGTCTTTCACCTCTTTCAATAAATTTAGTCTTAGGTATTTTATGCTTTTTGATACAGTTGGAGGTGGAATGGCTTTCTTAACTTCTTCTAATCATTTATTATTGGCATATAGAAACAAAGCATTTTTCTGTAGAATAATTTTGTATTGTACTAGTTTTCTGAATGCATTTACTAGTTTTAATCATTTTTGGTAGAGTATTTAGGGTTTTGTATATATGATACCATGTCATCTGCAAATAGTGACAGTTTTACTTCTTTGTTTTGGACTTGGATGTATTTTATTTCTTTTTCTTGTCTGATTACTGTGGCTAGGTCTTCTAATACTATGCTGAATTGAATGGTGACAGGGAGTATCCTTGTCTTGTTCATGATGTTAAAATAAAAGCCTTCAGTTTTTCACCATTGAGTGCAATACTAGCTGTGAGTTTATCATATATAGCCTTTATTATGTTGATATATGTTCCTGCTATACTCACTTTGTTGAGTTTTTATTCGAAGAGGATGTTGAATTTTGTCAAATGCCTTTTCTGCATCTACTGAGATGATTATATGTTTTTTATGTTTCATTTTGTTGGTATGCAGTATCATGTTGATTTGTGAATATCAAACCATTCTTGCATCACTAGAATAAATTCCACTTGGGCATGGTATATAATCTTATTAATGTATTATTGAATTTGGTGCTAATATGTTATTGAGAATTTTTGCATCTATATTCAGCAAGGATATTGGTTTTCTTTGTAATGTTGGCTTCATACAATGTTTTTGGAAGAGTTTTTTCCTCTTCAATTTTTTTGGAATAGTATGAGAAAGATAGGTATTCTTCTTTGAATTTTTGGTTGAATTCACCTGTGAAGCTATCTGGTCTTGGACTTTTTGTTTGTTGACAGTTTTTTGATTATTGCTTCAATTTCTTGCTTAAAATTGGTCTATTTAGATTTTCTATTTCTTCCCTAGTTCAGTGTAAGAAGATTGTATACATCTAGAAATTAATTCATTTCATTTATATTGTCCAATTTGTTGACATGTGATTGTTCATAGTATTCTTTAATGATCCTTTGTATCTGTGGTGTTGGTTGTAACTTCTGTTTCATTTATGATTTTACTTATTTAAGCTCTCTCTTTTGTCTTGATGAGTTTGGCAAAAGGTGTGTCAGTTTTGTTTATCTTTTCAATTAATCAACTCTGAGTTTCATTGATCATTTCTGTTGTGTTTTAATCCCTATAGTGTTTATCTGCTCCATCTTTATTATTTCCTTCTCTCTGTTTTTTTTTTTTGTTTTGTTTTTTTTCCTACTTGCTTTAGGTGTAAGTTTAGATTGTTTATTTGGGATTTTTCTTATTTCTTAAGGTAGACATGTTTAGCTATCAGCTTCCCTCTTAGAATTGCTTCTACAGTATCCTATACATTTTGGAAAATTATGTTTTTATTTTTATTTGACTTAAGGTAATTTTTGAATTCTTGTTTGATTTTCTCTTTGATCCATTGATTGTTTAATAGCATGTTGTTTAGTCTACATGTATTTGTGTTTTTTATTTTAGTTAATCTGTTGATTCCTTCTAGTACAGTTTTCATTTCAGTTATTGTATTCTTCAGTTCTGCTTGGTTCTTTATTATACTTTCTAACTCTTTGCTGAAGTTACCACTATGGATGGATTCATGGATGGATGGATGGATGGATGGATGGATGGACAGGGCAGGACAAATTTAAGAGGAAGTTTTCATTTACAATTATAAGTGCTAACCATCCCCAAATATGTATAAATTCAAGCCACTTATTAAATATGAGCTATACTAACAGATAATATGAATTTAAAGAAATTGTATAAACTGCTAGACTTGTTCTATAAGGAACTACAAAGAACAAAAAAGTATTTTTCAGGATATGACTTGTTTGCATCCAAGACCAGAAAAAAGCAACTCTGCAAAATTTTGCTTAGATCCAAAAATGTAAATTCACCATGTATTTATAGTGCATATTTATGCCTGTAATGCTAGACAGCATTCCTCTGTAGTTCTTTGAAGAAGTACAAAATTATAAAATATGTATTGAAGTTACACATGTTTATAAAATCAAAACAGTATTTCCCTTAAAGTGCATATCTTTCTATGTTTTTGGTATAAAAAACAAAAATAAATGGCATGCTTAACTTATTTTTTAAAATAAGATAGTAATAAAGCTGTAGTCATTTTAAAATTATTTTTATATTGTAAAGTTTTGTTCACTTTTTATATAAAGAGCTGCCTTTCATTTCTCATACATATAGGATTATACACTGGAAGGTGATTTTCTTAGCATTTAATCAACTATAAGTGCAATATAATGAAAAAATTGGTTTATATATGATAAATGCTTATATTTTGTTCTTGATTTATTTATTCTACTAAAAAAAATAAGTCAACTGTGACCTGAGGTACACTTAACTGCAAAAGATATATTAAATATATCAATGCTATCTATCAGGCCTGAAAACAGAGTTTAATATATTTAATTTGAGTGCATAATACTTTCTCTTCATATTTTAATGCTTATCTTACTGATAAACCAAAGTGTAAGAGAAGGAATGGGAATCATGTGAGGAAATTACTCCCAGTAGATGATGCATATAGGACACGCAGGACTCTGGTAGAGATTTAGCCTTGGAAGTAATTTTTGTTTTTGCAGAGTAGTTGTTAACCACACTTAATATCAGTTTAACTATTGTACTACCAGGAAATGAGCTCATTAATACCTCTACAAAAGTTTTACTGTGGTACATATCTAGTAGAACGTGTGTGTGTGTGTGTGTGTGTGTGTGTGTGTGTGTTTTCAGCATGTGTAGTTTATATTATTTGTGAGTGATTCTGAACATCTACCCCATAATGTTATTGACAAATGAAAATGACTTTACACTAGTATGTTTGTTCCAGCAGTCAGTGAGAAACCATCTAGTTATTCAGCATCTGCATTTTAATGCTGATTTGTTCTCCTCATTTAATATATGAGGTGGTTCCTGAGGAATTGACTAATGAGAAATTGTTGGAATTGGAACAGAATTTGTAACTGAAGAAAAGAAAGCTGCAGAAGAAAAAAAAGAACCCCCAAGAAAATTCACTGTGCATGGTTTGGCAGAAACTTTTGCAGACCACAACAAGCTCCTTAAAAAAGTTTGCAAATGTGGACCCCCAACACTGTAAGGTTTTTGTTAATAGAGAAGAATGTTCATGGTATATTATCTGCTCACAAGCAAATCCAAGATGAAAAGAAGAAACAAACCAAGCAAACCACCATAGACATATTTCTGAAAAAGACTAACACCTCACCTCAAGAAGAATCCAGGCATGTTCAACAGGTATTCCAGAAGAAGGCACTGTTATCATAGGAGATGACAGTTCCATGCATGTTATTACCCATAAAGATTTCCCAATGAGACAAGATGTTCAGGTGGAAGACAGTTACACTGATGATCCTCACCTCGTGTAGGCCTAGGCTAATGTGTGTGTTTGGATCCAAGGTTTTTGTGTTTTTTTAAAAAAATAAAGGTTTAGGAAGTAAAAATAAAATACATTTTTAAAAAAAAAATAGAAAAAAGCTTAGAAATAAAGAAACAAAAACTCACAGACACAGCAACAGTTTAGTGATTACCGGAGGGGTAAGGGTTAAGGGGAGTAGCAGAAGAGGGAAAAGGGGGTCAAATATATGGTGATGGAAGGAGAACTGACTCTGGGTGGTGAACATACAATGTGATATATAGATGATGTATTACAAAATTGTACATTTGAAACCTATGTAATTTTACTAACCCATGTCATCGCAATAAATTTCATAAAATTAAAAAAAATAAAAATAGAAATAAGCCTATAGAATAAGGATATGAAGAAAGAAAATATTTTTGTATAGCTATTTGCTTGTGTTTGAAGCTAAGTGTTATTACAAAAAGTCAAAACTTGAAAAAAAATTAGGTTCATAAAGTAAAAATTTACCTTAAGTTAAGGTTAATTTATTGTTAAAGAAAGAAAACTATTTTTTATAAATTTAGTGTAGCCTAAGTGTACAGTGCTTATAAAGTCCGCAAGAGTGTATAATAATGTCTGAGGCGTTAACATTCACTCACTGACTCACCCAGAGCAACTTCCAGTCCTGTAAACTCCATTCATGGTAAGTGTCCTATACAGGTGTATCATTTTTAATTTTTTATACCATGTTTTTACTGTACCTTTTTTATATTTAGTTGTATTTAGATGCACAAATACTTTCCATTGTGTTAAATTGCCTATAGTATTCAGTACAGGAACATGCGTACAGGTTTTTAGCCTAGGAGTAATAAGCTATACCATACAGCCTAGGTGTATAGTAGGCTGTACCATTTAGGCTTGTGTAAGTGCACTCTCTGATATTCATACAGCAAAGAAATTGCCTCAGGACACATTTCTCAGAACATACTCCCTGTCATTAAGTGACACATGACTGTAAAATAGAAAAGTTGCCTATTCCAACATGATGAAGATTTAAGCCTACATTTTCTTCTAAGTGTTTTGTAGTTTTAGCTCTTACATTTAGGTCTTTGATCCATTTTGAGTTCATTTTTTTAATATGGTATGAATTTTATGCTTTTATACTTTTTATATTATCTCTAGAGGTCTTAATTTACTTGTTCAGTAATGGCAAAGAGAATATTAAGCCTTTGATCCAAAGGTAGAAACTATAATTGACTTAATGTTTGTGTCCACCCCAAATCCATAATCCCCAATGTGGTTTTATTTGGAGATCAGGCATTTAAGGAAGTAATTAAGGTTAAATGAGGTAATAAAGATAGGACCTTGACTCAGTAGGATTAGTGTTGTTATAAGTGAGAAACCAGAGAGCTTCCTTTCTTACCCTGCATATGTACTGAGAAAAGCCATGTGAGGACACAGTAGGTGACCCTTTGCAAGTCAGGAAATGAGACTTCTCAAGAAACTAAACGGGCCTGAACTTGGATCTTGGACTTCTAGCCTCCAGAACTGTGAGAAAATAAATGTCCATTTCTAAGCCACCCAGCTTGTGGTATTTTCTTATAGCAGACTGAGCGGACTAATACACAATTGTATAATTTGTACTATGTACTTCCAGCATACTTAGAGGATTTTCTGCCAAGTTCTGAGTCCTTTCCATGTCTTTAGGGGAATGAAAAATATATTTTTCCTCACAAAATGATAATTCACACTGATTTTTGAAATTACTGAATTAGACATGCTGTACCAAACCCTAAATCTGGAACTAGTAATGTTTAACATGATTTTGAAGCTAGAAAAGTTTTTAGAGTTTTTCTTTTCTTTTCTTCTTCTTTTCTTTTCTCAAAAAAACCTTATAACTTTACAAATGAGAGGTAAAATCCTCTGAAGTAACTGGCATAGGTAGTGAAAGTTTCACATGGCAATCAAAGTGCAAACACCTATCTAGAATAGAATTCCAGGCTTTTCTGTAATATATCATTTTGACTTTCAGTAATGAGGGTCCTTCATTTCTGCAAGCTGAGTAGTACTTATTGTATTGATATATCATGTGTCCCTTGCAATGTTTATTGCACTGCTTCCCCATCGTCCACCTTTTTTTTTATTTTCATTGCTATTATCTTAGTTCCTATTCTTGTTATTTCCACATTAGGATAACTGTCTGACCTGCTCACTGATCTATAGATGCCTGTTATGTTATCCTTCTAATATGCCATTATGCACACAGGTACTAAATTCACATTCTTTTTCTTTTCTTTTCTTTTCTTTTTTTCTTTTTTTTACATTTCACGGAAAACATTTTATTGGCCTTTGGATAGAAACAGAAATTTATTTGCCAGGAAGGATGATCCCATCATATTTCAGCTGGAACCAGCGCTCAGCCTCCTCTTTGCTGATTCGTGTTTGGCCCCAGTGCAGCCTTGTGCTGCATTTCTTGTCTGCAATGCTGAAACCTGGCCTACCCAGAGCCACATATTATAGAAGTCCAGGCCATATATACCAATGCTTGGGTTATATTTGATCCCCAGGCCAATGTGTTCCTGGAACCCCAAAACAAAGTTTCCAGTATCTGAGAAGTTATTTTTTTGTAACTCGTACTCTTTAACCTTTAGACCTTTCTCTGAGATTTCTTCTGCCTTGGCCACACGGACTGTGCAGTGGATGGCATTTTTTTCATTTCCCCCGGTGCCGAAGGATCTAACAGTGTATCTAGCTCTGGAAACACAGGTGCCTGGCCTAGGAGCTGCTCCAGGACCCTGGCTGCCGGGTTATCCTGTCTCTACTCTCCCCCACACAGATATTGAGGCAGAGCTTGTGGATACGAAGCTTCCACAAGGGTTCTTCTTTCACCTTGATCCTGCCGCTATCATGAGAGACAGGAAGACAAACTTCATACTCTTAAAGCTTAATGTTCGTTTTATGTTAGTGCATTACTTAGTAATCTTGGAAGTTACACAGTGTTTGTAAGATTTACAAATTCCATAGCCTGATATTCTAGGCCCTCCATAACTTTATCTTAACCTTGCTGCATCAATGTTGGTTTTCTTATCCTTTATCTGTATCTCCATTACTCAGGGTTTCTCAACCCGAAGTGATTCTCCCTTCCCCCAGGGATATTTAGGAATATCTGTAGACATTTTTAGCTGTCACTACAGGGAATGGAGTGTGCTACTGCTGCCTAGTAGGTATAGTACTGGAATGCAGTTAAACATCCCATAAAGCATAGGACAGCCACCCATAATAAAGAATTATTAAGTCCCAAATGTTAATAGTGCCAAGGTTGAGAAACTCTTATACCTAAGTCTTAGAATGCTTTCTTCTTTGAATTCCCTTTTCTTATTTTCTCCATATTTTGTCTATTCTTCAAGGTCTAACAAATGTTCTTTATGAGGTTGTCTTTGAAAACATCAGCCCACCAAGGTCATTCTATCTTTTACATCCTGTAACCACAGATTTTTTTGCTGGATCATTTAGCACAATCAAATACTGTTAGTATGTAAAACCCAAACTTTATATGTGATATGTATCTTCAAAATATATCCCAAACACTTTAGCAAAGTCACAGATTATAAAACAAGTTTTATTTTAAATACAAGTATTCTGTAATTTCATCCTACTAGAAATCGAAGTGCGAAAGTCTAGCATACATCTAAAAACCAGATTCATTCTCACACTACAAATAATGACACTAATGATGGAAATAAATTCACTTAAAATAGTAATTAGAGTTGATAATAAATTGTAAACAAACATTTCAGTTAATATATACAAGATTCAGCTTTTCTTTCATTTTTTGGTATAATGCAGATTACGTCTATTGATTGCTTCTGAAGAAAGTATTTTCTGATTCTGCACTATGAAGTTCTACTTTAATTTGGATGCATGAGCTTTCTTTATGGGTTGAGGATGCTCCAATCATTTTATACATAATTCTTCATTTATAGGGAGGATAAATATTGTTCTTCATTTTTTCATGAATGCAAAGAGTCTATTTTCAAACTATACCTGCTTTCTCTATTCCTGCTCTAAATCTTACTCTTACAGTGCTTACCTGCAGTGCTGCCTGGCAACTTTACCCTAAATAATGTTCTTCTGTCTTTTCTTCTTCAAATGTTTGCTTCTGACAAAGAATGTCTTAGAAAGAGGAAAGCATATATGATGGCATTTTTCATTTATATTTTAAAGGGAGAGTGAGTCTTCCCGCAAATCCATTCAGTAAAAATTTACATGATGGAAAATGAGGAATAAACTGCTTTTCTGCATCATGAAATCCATGTAATGTTTTATGCAGTTGTAAAATAGATAACTGCTTCACATAATGCCCACAGAAGCCAAGCAAATCTGAAAAGCACCCTGCTTGCTCCCAAGTGCTAGGCAGCCCACTTGAGTAGGTATTGGAAGAGGAAACTAAACGAATCTATGGGGTTTTGTTCTGTGAAGACATATCTGGTCTCTCTGCTCTAGAGGAATCCTACCCTGGGAATGGAAATGTACCTGTAGGAGATCCCTGATAATTAAGAGGCACACTGATTTTATTAAAAGTATCTCTTCTCCTTCTTTCTTAATTCAGAGAAAAACTGATTATTTCAAAGTCTGAACAAAGGCTGTCGATCTCAATCTTTTTTAATTAGCTTAAAGAAAAAAGCCTACAGCTTTGAAATGGGAAAATAACTGTCAATTATACTCTTTGGAAATAGATATATGCAAATTTCCCCCCCCCCCAAAAGTATAATCCAATGCATATAAGTGGCATTGGTTGGTTTGTTAAAACGTGGGGTTTCAAACCTGTGCACTGATCATTTTGTATCTTTGGCATTTGACAGCTTTCAGATTGCTCTTTTCTTTACTTGATATAAAGAGTGAGCAAATGGAGGTAAGCACCACTGCATAACCTAGAAGACCTAGATATCTTACCTTTATAGTTTACATTATCAAGGTAAAACCTACATTACAATGTAATCTCACCTGCATGTTACTGATACGCCAGAGCACAAACTGTAAGTCTTTAGCATCTCTTTGCCTCTCCCAGTGCCCCTTCCAAGCTCTATCACAGCTGATGGGATCAGGCCCACACAGACTTCATACAACAAGGAAAAATCCAACCTTGAATTTTAAATTTCACTACTCTGCTTTCCTGACTAATCCTAACTTCCTATAACCCCTCTCATTATTTTCCTATTAGTTTATATACATGATTATTTTACCTATTATAGATAAAATGTTAATTTAAAAACATAATTGCATATCAATATTGAAGTATTACTATTTAATTTTATTTAATTTAAATACCATTGTAATATTGTTTTCCATTTAGATATCTGTGTGCATTAGTGTTGATTTTTTTTTAGATTTGTTTTAAAATTGTATTTGTTTCTGCCACATAGCCTGACCCAAACAACTTACAAATATTTCCTCATTAAAACTATTACTGTCTCCATTTGACAGAGTGTAACAGAGATAGGCTATGTTTCTGCCTAAGGTAGTAAGTGATACAGTCAGAATTTGAACCAAGCAATTTGGTTCAAGAGTTTCTAACAAACAAAATAATATTTTCCAAATGCATTACAAGTTAAAAGTTGCATTACTTTGAATATGGCTACACCTCATACACTTAAAAAAATGTTTCATTTGAAAAAATTCTATGAGATTTTTTTGAAGATATTATTATTAGGGTTTTTGCTTAAAGCTTACATGCAGATCAGTAAAGTGTTAAAATGAATAATAGTAATAATAAAATAACAATCTGGTGACATACTTTGGCTAGTATTAAAGGAAAAAGATATAAGCATCATATTTCTAGTACTCAAGGTATTTCTCATCTGCCCCTTTTTTGGCCATAAGTAAGACTGTTTATGAGCTATGGAAGTGATGGGAAAATAAATTATTGGTTTTCTAACAAAATAAGTTATTACAGTTCAAATATTTAACCTGACATATACAGACATGCTATTTTTTTTTAGCATTCAGTAATAGGTTAATAAAGTATTTCACTGTTGAGGACTCTATTTTTTAAATATTTAAAAAAACATAATCTGTTTATTGTATCTCTAGAATATCAGCCATTTGTTCAACCTGGAACAATGTATACCCTCCTCAGTGTCAAAATTCAATCTTTTTAATCTTTAAATTTGTCTTATATCTGCTTTCCTCTAATATATGTCACCAGATTAATTCTACCAATCTATAATCAAAATAAATTCAAACTTGAGCATTCATCTGAATATAAAATGGAAAGATTCAAGATTCTGTTGAAGTTGTCAAATATTATAAAATGTCCTATGATCTACCTTTGTCAATAGACTCCAAAGTCCTTTAAAATATGAATCCAGGCTCCAATTTTCTTTAACAATAAACCCAGGACCTGGTATAAGACTTTATATACAGCAATTATGCATAGAAGAAAAAAATAGCAACCAGATGATTAATGAAAAATTGGGGAAACACCCTTCATATTCTTACATACTTGCTATCTGCATTCTCTCATTCAGTATAAGCACTAACATTCCATAAGTGAAATACAGTGTTCTTTCCTACCTGGATATTGATCTTGTATTTTTTAAAAATAGAATTGGAAACTTACATTATCAAAAGTGTTCCAATTAAACTGAGCTCAAGCCCAAAATATCATACACACACAATCTTTTCACGTAGTGGTCATTGAAATTCATCTGATTTAAGCTGATGTTAATTTTAAAACTCATTCCAATTTTAGATAAATTAAAGCATGAAAATAGTGTGTCTTAAACTGAAGAAACCTATGAACTGTATTTCTGTGTATTAGTACATCATATCTTACACATCATTTTCTATGTATGTATAAACATCTCAGTTCAATATGTAACTAGCTTTATATTATCCATCGTGTTGATGTGTACTGTCAATTTGCATCATAAACAAATGTCAGAATGCATATGTTTTGTTTTTAATCCTGATTTAAAAGGAAATCCACATAAAGCATATGAGTTATCCAACATAAGAAAAAGCAGTAAAAATACAAATTATATATGAGATATAAAAGTAAGATTTTGTCTTCTCAGAAGTCTATCTGTAAAAATTGTAAAAATTATTACTTTTTAAAAAAGAAACATTTATGTTTCATCAGCAAAAATATTAGTTTATTTACAATCAGTTGTATTGAGTTAATTTTGTAATTTTCTAATTAATCATTCCAGGCCATAAAATAAATAAATAAATTATGGGTAAATATTTTTAGTTTTTGAAATCCCGTCTTATTTCAACATAATATATGAACATTTTATTGTATACTTCATACAGTTGGATAATATGGCTCAGCTTTATAAAAATATATTTTCTTGACTGAGAAAAAAATTTCTTTATCTGAAAAAATAATTATCCTTAGTATAATGGGAAATGTATATGGTTTCAGGACTTCCTCCCTAAATTGATTAAAGTTTTTACTTGAATGCCATATTCTTTAAATTAATAGTCTTTAGTTTTTTAAAGCAGTTTTAGATATAGAAAAACTGAACAAAAAGTACAGAGAGTTCCCTTCTAACTCTTATCCTCCTCTCAATTTCTCCAATTAGTAATGTCTTGCATTAATGTGGTACATGTATTACAATAGATGAGTCAATATTTATATGTTATTCTTCACTAAAATTCATGTTTTCCATTGGGATTCACTCTTTGTGTTGTGCATTCTATGGATTTTGACAAATGTATCCATTACTACAGTATCATAGAGAATAGTTTTACTGCCTGAAAAGTCCCCTGTGCTCCACCTATTAACCCTCCTTCACGCCTCTCCAGCCATTGATCTTTTTACTATCTCCATAGTTTCGCCTTTTTTCAGAATGTCCGATAGTTGGAATCAAATAATATTTGGCTGTATAAGATTGGCTTCTTTCATTTAGCAATATATATTTAAAGTTCCTCAATGTCCTTTGTAACTTGGTAGATATTTTTTTCACTGAATAATATTCCATCATATGAATATGTCATATCATGTTTATTCACCTATTGAAAGACATCTTGTTTGCTTCCAAGTTTTGCTCATTATGAACAAAGCTGCCATAAACATTCATGTGCAGGTTTTTAAGTGGATATAAGTTTTCAGCTTATTTATATAAATACTAAGGAGCTCAACTGATAGATCATTTTGTAAGAGTATGTTTAGTTCTGTTAAAAATGCCAAACTGTCTTCCAAAGTGGCTGTGCCAGTTTGCATTCCTTCCAGTAAGGAATAAGGTTTCCTGCTGCTCCACACCCTCATCAGCATGTGGTGTTATCAGTGTTCTGGGTTTTTGGCCTTCTCCTAATGTATGGTGATATTGCATCTTAATTTGCAATTCCCTAATATCAATTGATGGTGAGCATCTTTTAAAGTGCTTATTTGTCATGTGTACTTCTTCTTTAGGGAGTTCTTCTCCTGTTTAGGCCTTTTGCCACATTTTTAAGGGCCATTTGCTTTCTTTGATTAGAGTTTTAGAGTTCTTTACATATTTTGGCTACAAATCCTTTATCTGACATGTGTTTTACAAAGACTTCCTCCCTGCCTTTGGCTCATCTTTTATTTTCTAAAAAAAACACCCAAAAAAACCTGTTACTTTGAAAAATAATCTTTTAATATTTCCTATAGAATTTTGAAACTTAGTTTTGAACATTGTCAATTTGTGTTACAACTAAGTTTAGCAACATGCATTTTATTCACTTGAGAACACTTACATTAGAACTTCCCCAAATTAATAATGCCTTCAGAGATCATGGGCTTTAGGTAAATGAGTTTTTAACATTAAAATGGTGGCAATTACAATAGTTGGAAATCTGGCCACCTTCAAAAGTGAAAGTTAATAAAATAGTAATGAAATAAGATTATGATTGTAGGACGTTTATATTTATGGACTTCATTTTTTATACTAGTTATGGAATATACCGATTAACCAAAAATACTCCTATAGCAGGGATAATTACCAGAAAGGAGCTTTAACTCTGAAGCATAGCAGCAATAATCATGTTTTGTTTTTGTTTTTTCTAAGAAGGAAAACTACAGTAACTTTCATCCTTTAATTCTGCTTCAATCTTTATGCATGCTCTTCAGAGGCTTTCAAACTGTAGCTTAAGTACAATAATAAGCAAATGAGGAAATTTATAAAACCTTTAATGAAAAAAAGAGGTGATTCAACCAATATAAAGAAGGCATGAGAAATTAAGGAGTAAGTTTCAACATCTTCACCTGTAAGACTGTGATCCCGCTTTAGAGGGACTTTGAACCCTGTGTCTGCCCAGGCTGTTGTTTTCCCAAGGGTTTTCTTTGTTTTAAGATGTTTCAAATGTTATTGAATGTGTTGAAACATTAAAAAAATTAGGAGATTTCACATTAAAATCAACTCTTCTAGAATCCCTCTGAAAAAAGTCACTCATAACAAAGGTTAATGACATGAGCGATAGCCACTCTGTTTAGACAGCTTACCTAACATTTGCCATTGCTACACAACTCCTCATCCAAACCTTCACTCACTTTGTTACCTCTAGGCACCTGTGGATATATAAGTTTTGATAAAAAATACAGTGAATGTTTAAATAAAAAAATTATAGTAGAATACACATTGCCATTAATCCCTCTCAAAATACTCCCCCTCGCTTCGTACACACTTATCCCATCGTTCTTGCCACTTTCTGAAGCAGTTCTAGAAGCCCTCTTTCGTGAGTATCTTTATTTCATCCTCCATCATAACAACCCTCCATGTCACACATTGCTTCTGGTACGGAAATTTCTGTCAAATAAAAACATTATCATGTGTCCTCATCCACTTTATTTACTGGATCTGGCACCATGTGACTTCTTGCTCTTCTCCAAAGTCAAAATGACCATGAAAGGAAAACGTTTTTGTATAGATTCAGACAACTTGAGGAAGCCACCACAATGCAACTAAAGACACTCATGAAAGAGGACTTCCAAATTGCTTCAGAAAATGGCAAGCATGATGGGATAAGTGTGTTAAAAGGGAGGGGGAATATTTTGAGGGGAATTAATGGCAGTGTGACTTTTACTGTAATAGTTTTGTTTTTATTTAAATATTCACATAGTTTTTAACCACACCTCATAAGATTTTGCAACACCTGTTCTTTAAACCACATTTTACTAATGGCCTCTTGAATTCTATAAATAATACAGTTGTTTTTTTTTTAATTTGAAATTTAGCTTTAAGGTGCTATTTTTCTAGGAAGTAATTAATATATATCAAAATTAGCCTCATCATTTTATGACTAAATAACTATCTACTAGATATGGAAATCTACCACTTTCACATGCAAATGTCAAATAAATGAATATAATCTTATCAGCTGTACATAAATATATCAATTTTAAAGAACTTTTAAAAGAAAATACCATTATAACAGACACCATATTCATTTAATAGTGCACATAGTATTTAGAATTTACAAAATGGAAACAGACAATTTATTTAATAATTATTTATTCAACACTTACTATAAGTCAATCCAGACACAATTTATTTATTCAATAATTATTTATTGAACACTTATTATAAGTCAATCATTGTGCAAGGTGTTGGCATAAAGACATGTAAAGATGCTAAAAATTACCTTTTCTGGAAAGCTGTAGTGAACATTGTAATTTTCTTAGGAACTCCTGTATCTGATTATTTTTTCTTTAATGTAAAATATTAGTGGAGGCTGTCATCCCAACCTTAGGGGAATTCTCTTTATTGAGGCATTTTTTTCCCCTCAACTGCATTTTTCAGTATGCGTTTATTACCTGGCAAGCAAACCATAAAAAAACTAATGTTAGATCTTAGATTGATGGGGTTTTTTGCTAGCTATAGTATAAAATATTTTTTTATGATGAAACCCATAGAAATTTCCTCCACAACAACAAAGGATTTAAGAATTATTGTACCAGCTTGCTCACTTCAGGAAAGCACATTTCAGCTTTCAGGGATCCCTGATTGATATTCTTTGAAGTTCTGAAAATACCATACTAGTAAATGATACCCTACAGACTAAAATCATCTTTTCATCTGTAGAACTATAGGGCAACGTGGTATAAACCTTCCTGTGACAGACTGTCTACATCCTACTTCGTGTCAAATGACCACATCATTTCAGATCATGGTAGAAGCCTCAACAAACACAACCAGTGAGAGACACTTACCTTAGGCAACTCTTTCCATTTAGCTTTCTTCAGATATGTGTATAATCTTGTGAAACCATCTTACTTATCTCTATGTTTGAATACCACTCTGCAATCTGTTTTATGACCTCAAAACACAGTTAACATCGACCTTGAGAGGCAGAGTGCTCAGTGGTCAAGTCCTTGACTCTGAAGCCAGACTGGCTGAATTTCAATCATGATTCTACATTTTAGCTATGTGACCTTTGGTGGGTTATCATGTAAACACTCTTGTGCCTCACTATCCTCATTCATAAAATGCAGATGATGATAGCATCTATTTCATAGCATTTTGAGATTAAAATGAGATTACTCAGATAAAGCACTTAGAGTAGAGCACAGAGTACTCAATAGGTGGCAGCTATGATTATAAAATTTATTCATCTTTTTGTAGAGTCAAAAACCTAGTGGGACCTTATCATGCTTGGTGATTTTTGCATTTAATGTATAATGTCTTCCTGCACCATTTCTAGGAGTGGTCCTTTGAAAATCTTCCTGCTGTCTTCAAATCTCCAATTCCACCTTTCACTTTCATTAGATGACCTTCTGGACTACTTATTAAAACCTTAATCAAGTATTTCTAAAAGTAAGTCCTTCGGTGCTCTCTTTTTAATTTATAAATGATTTTGGGCCATTGTGTTTCTATTCTAACTTTGCTATTGATGTTTAGTAAAGAACACTCCACCATGTCTTATCAAAGTGAACTACTCTGCTTGTGCTCTTGATTTTATTCTCTTCCTTTCTCTGGATTTACCAAGTGTTTGCTCTCCTATTAGCAACTGCACAGTCTGTAATTGTTTCCCAACTCTCTCTTCTTATCCATAGTGACTGTATGTCTAGCATTCTAGGAACATTCCTACTTTATAGCTATTGTAGATCAATCAGCATGTTTATATTTGGTGTCTCCTTTCAATAGTGTCCGAATTTAGACAACAATTTGCAGGGTCATCCTATTGTAAGCTACAAACACATCTGTGCCTGCCTTCCTTTGCCCCACAAGCAATCAAATGTAAAGATTTGTTTTTCCTTTATCACTGATATCTGAGCTCTCTGTTATGATTCCTGCTTCCATTCTTCTGTCTTTCATGTTTGTTTGTTTTTTTTTAGCTGAGCCATCCTGCTACCTGTTGGCAGCTCAGTGGCTGCTCAGCTCAGGCTGGACTCGAACCGCTGTTACTCAGAGCTCAAACACCTGAGCGAGCTCTTAACCAACTGAGCCACTCGGCCGGCACTTCTGTCTTTTAAATGACACCTTTTCCTTCTCTAACCTATAAATATAGACATTATTACGTTTGATGATCACCTTGCTTTCCTTTCCTTTTCCTCTCTTCTCCCCTTTCTTTTCACTCTCTTCAGTATTTCATCCACTGTGTCTGACTAGAAATCTCCAATATATTTCTGTATTTTCAATCAGCTGACTGAATCATAGTGCTACAATCTCAATTCCTTCTATATATCTTCTTCTATGTACCATGCCTGCTGTTCAAACCCAAATCAGGTTTTTCAGTTTTTTTTTTAATCTAGAATAATCAAAGACTGATATCTGATCTCTAATGTCTCCTATTTCAAATTCAGTCTCACTTTACTGCAAGAATAACTTACTTGAAGCTCAGGTTATGTAGAAAACATTTTGAAAACCTCATTCTGAAATTCAAGGCCCTTAATAATATGGCCCAAGCCAATTTTTAAATGTTTTATTGTAAAATCACATTTGTTAGGATTTAGTTTTATTTTGTTGTATTTGAATATAGAAACTTTTTAACATAAATGTGTTTTGGGAAGGGGCCAACTAGGATAAGAGTTCTACAGATGCTTATAATAAAATACTTATGAATTTTTAAGCATTTTGGACCAAGGAGGTAGATAAAAACAAAGAGTCTGAACAATTAAATATTTCAGGAATACCCAAAGCTTTGAGGAAATGGGCATATGAGATTTCATAGTTGTAGTGATGACAGAGTCCTCTGAAATGTTAAAAAATGTGAACATGCTCAATTGTGCATAGATGTTTTCTGACCGCATGTTAGGAGCAGTCTAACCAGAAAAGTTAATCATATTTCTTGATATTTCTGTATGATTTGACAAAGTGAGTACTCTCTCATTTCCTTAGTTGGCCCCCAAGATGCCTTACTCTTCTCATTTTTCTCTTTACTCATTGGATTTCTTATTAGTGTTTCCACCCACAGCTTTCAGTCTTTTCCAAATTGCCACTCTGGATAATCTCATCAGGTCTCATGGTTTAAATTTAATCCACATGGTAAGGATTCCAACAATAATTACAGCCCTGACTTCCCTCCTGAGATCCAGTGTAATAGAACCAGCTACTGTCTCATAGTTTCAGGTGTCTAATAAGCTTCTCAAAATTAACAGATATAAAATTATGCTACACCTGCCAAATAAAGAAACGAAAAACTTTCTGTATGTGGCCTTCCCGTTCAATAATAGTGGGCACCCTTACCTACTTTTTATAGACCAAAATTCCAGGAGCTGAACATGAGTCTTCACTTTCCTACAATTCCATAGTCTATCCAAAAAAAGAAAAGAAAAAGAAAATTCAAAACATAACCCAAATATTAAATACTCTTACCACCCTAGTTTAAGGCACAGCCATCATGTGTGGAATACTGACTTCTGTTTCCTCACTTACATTCTTATCTCCTAGATTCTATTCCTCACATACCAGCCACAGTATTTTCACAATATGCACATAAGATTACATTGTTTCTCTGCAAAAACCCTCCATAGACTTCCCTACATAAACAAGTTAAAATCCAAACTCCTTACCATGATCCTCAAGGCCCTACAAAACCTTTCCCTCCTCTTTGAATTTCTCTCTCATAACTCTTCCCCAAAACCATTTTGCTCCTCCCATACTGATATCATTACAGCTTTTCAAACACATAAAGTTGTTTGTTTCTTCAGGGACTGTATATTATCTCTTCCTTCTGCCTAGAAAGCTTTTCCTTTACACATTTTCTTGGTTTGCTCCATTGCTTCATTCAGAGCTTTGCCCAGATACATTCTTCCTCAAATAATTCTTTCACTGTATCAAAAGTCATCATTATCTCCTATCACTTTGCATCTCTCTGTATGCTTTTTAAAAATAGAACTCATTATAACAGCATATTTATATGTATTTGTTCATTGTTTATATATTTTAATAAAGTACAGATTTTATGTGGAATCTTACTGATCTTAATCCAAAAATACCATCAGTACTAATAATCAATGACACATAAGTATTTTTGAACAAATGTCAAGTGAACTATAGGTGGAAGAGTTTCTTCAATATATACCTTGGCATTTTCACAAGATCTATTATTCTACAGAGGGCTCTGCCTTACTCAGTATGGAATCTCATGAAATGCTCACTACAAATTTGAGTTGAGGCTATGTTCATTATAAGTTTCAAATCTGGGGTTTACAAGAGGCTGTGAATTATGAACAATTCATATGTTACTGGAATTCTTTTCTATCACATTTTCTAAGCTTATGTTTGAATAACTTCATTTTTGGGGACCCACTACTCCAAAGGCAGGCTTAACTATTGAAAAATTATGTATTTTCTATTTTCAGTTATTCGTTTATTAAATACATATGGAATTATCTAGGCTCTGGATCCCAGTGATTTCAGTGTTTTTGTCTTAGGTTATATTTAGAAACACCTCCCCATTAGAGGCAATCCATTATACTTCTGTACTTTGCTTAAGAAAACCTTTTTATTAAAAAAAATTTTTCCATATTTCTTGGAAGGTGTAGAATGGTTATTTAAGGCTATTTTAACACAAAGCACTTGACCTTGCCTCCTAAAACCCCCACACAATTAGAGTTCAAGCTGTTCTGTCTTCTTCTATTTCTTCCTTTTTAAACAAGTAATGTGCACAGCAGACAGCCTGCACAATCCCTGAGCTTCACGTTCGCCTCCTCATTAGTCTTGAACTCTACCTCCTCCCGCATCCCATCGCTAAGGCTCACTGCCTTTCCAGCATACCCTGCGGATAGAAATCAGAATGAGAGGAAGAGCCAGGGTTGCCCGTTGCACCTATCATTTGGTTACAAAAGTTAATAGTTTTTAAATTTGGACATATCAAAACATCTCCTGTGTCAACACATCTCTAATTAGCTGGGCTCTTTCAAACCATCATCTTTTATCCCTGTCAATAAACAAAATATATAACTAATTTAACACAACATGAAAGGACTTCACCAGCATCTCAGTCAACGTTCTTTCCATTTTTTTCTCCTACGGACACTCACTCCGACCCTGGCTGCATATACTGCTCCCTTTCATCTTCTAAACCTTTGCAAGCAGTCTTGATATCCATTTGCCTCCTGCTTTGGGTGCACACGGCAAATTTCAGCTCAAAGGGCGATTTCTCTGGAAAGGTTTCCTCAGCTCCCAAGAAAGTTTATTATTCTCTTCCCTCCCTGACCATTATTGTTGTATAAACCTCCACTATGGCATTCTTCATTGTGTTGTAATCCTTGACATATATATCTATCTTTCTTTAAGTATGTAGGGGATGCTAAGAGCTATGTCTGTGGTGATCTGGACATGTGACAGTGTTGAGAATATGCAACTGTGAATTACATTGCAATGCACTAATTAAAAATTAGAATCCAAGATGGCACTCCAGTTTTGGGGTGGCAGCAAATAGCACAGGATAGCTAGATCTACATCCATAGTCTTTTATAAGAGGTACAGCTATGCTGGACAAAATTTGGCATGAAACTGAAGCAACCAACCACAGAAGCTTCTCGTAGCTAATGAGGATCATATTTTGATTCTTTTGGCACAGGGTATGAATTCAATTGCTGTGTGATGATTGTATAATTGTGTTGGAGTTCCTCTTGCTCCTTTATTACTTAGGTAGAAGAGGCTAAGAAAAGAATATCTTCTGCTTAGTAGATATATAAATAAGATTTATTTTTCCCTTTATTCTTTTCCCAATAATTATATTCTCTTTTTAGAATAAATGGAAGAATAGACAACTAACTGTACTGTGATTCAGAGTCCTACTGAACTGAGTATCAAATATCAGAAAAGCCAGTTCATTTGAAATCAAAAGATAATTTCATTCAGTCTTTCTTTTATACACTTATTCATTCATTCACTGAGCGCCTTTGTGTACTGGGTTGTGTAAGAAGACAAACAAAATCACTGACCTCATGAATATTTTAACTCATAACTGCAGAGATTTATAAGCCATAATAATCAACTACTATAGTAGTCTTAGAAATATTCCAGAATCCTAGAATTCTCAATATGTATGGAATAAAATGGCTACTTCATTAGAAAATGTGTTCTTCTCCTCTTTTCTGAGGTATATATACACACACCTCAACTATATTTCCCAGACTCTTTGGCAGGTGGGCATGGCCATAGACTAAGTTCTAAATGATGGAATATGAGCAGATAGTAATGGCATCACTTACATACCTGACCCATGAAAGCCTCCTATAGGAGATGCTTCATATACTTTCCCTTTCTGCCAGACTGATGCAGAGAAGCACAGTGACCCTGGAAGACAAAATGGCATAGTTAACAGTCACTGTGTGAAAAGGACCTATGTATCAGAACCAGCTCCAGGGAGACAGGCCACTTTCAGGAGTTGCTATTTTATTCTTCACAAGAGCAAGAAAGAAACCAGTGGGATTTTAGTTTGTCTGTTAATACACTTAGTGTTGTCTTACTAATAAACCGTGCTTACTGCTTTCTCCATATGGAATGTAATAAAAATCCCCCAAATTAAAAGAAAATACAATATTTAAATTCAGGACACAAGAAAAGGGGCATTGGAGATACGTTTTTTGTCTTTTTGTTTTGTTTTGTTTTGCAGCTAGGTTGAGTGGAATGGGATAAAAGGGTTGTTACATCTAATGAAAGAAAAGAAAACAGAATGGGTCCCCGTGGGACACTGTAAGGAAGAAAGGAAACCATGGAGATCCTGATATGGGGTCTAAGAAGGGGCATTTCTCCTGTGATTTTTGTTTTTGTTTTTGTTTTGTTTTGTTTTTTAAGCTGAGCCATCCTGCTACCTGTTGGCAGCTCAGCGGCTGCTCAGCTCGGACTGGACTCGAACCGCTGTTGCTCAGAGCTCAAACTCTTGAGCGAGCTCTTAACCAACTGAGCCACTCGGCCGGCCCAAGAAGGGGCATTTCTCACTAAAGAAAAGTACTGTGTGGATTCTCCTGCATCTCTGGGAAGAAAGCTATGTGGGAGAAGGGTGTCTGAGAGCAGGCTTCCATCATTATGTATGTGTCCCAAGGATTAAAATACTGCCTGCCACAAAGTAGGCACTACATAAAAATCTGTTAAGTGAATGAGTACATTTCTGATAATGTATCTGCCTAATCAGGATACTGCCCTTATGGAACATAAACACATTCTAATATGACAGTTGATTACAGAACTGTTATAATTGCCTAACAGGTTCTTCCATTTCCAGTGAATATCTTGAAGCATTTACAATTGTCTTAATGTAACTAATGGTCAAGAATTTCTAAAGGTGATACCAAGTCTAGCATCTGTTCCTCAGATGTTTAAGCAATCGTTTTAGAGTTTTTTATAGGGCTGGAGGACAGAGGAGCAAATTGTCCAGCGAATTGACAGTAACAGAGGAAGGGGAGAGTAAGCTTAGAAACTCAATCACGAAATAAGGACACCAAAGAACACCCTTTCCATAAGTAAAGCAATCCCGGTGAAGAACACCGATCTGCTACGTCTCCATACCACTCAAGTGGGGTTCTGTGGAACCCTAGAATTCTGTGAAATGTCAGTAGGCTTCTTCAAGAGATAGTGATTGAAAAAAATATATAGTTTTTTGTTGTCTTAGTTTTAGCAAGATGTATTGTGTAACGCTAGCACTTGCAGTGATGGCGGTGACTGAGAATCCCTATTAGCAGTTTTTTTAGAGGCTTTTCAGTCTTCTAGGGCAGTGGGCAGTAGAGCCGTGATCATTTGGTTGAATTAATTCTAAGATTTTGATGTAATATACATGTATTTATTATAGTTGCCATGTAGAAGTGAGGCCTGGATTGCACCAAGGGTGGTGTGTAGGCTGGTGGCATCGGCTTCTCTCCCATAAATGACCTTCCCAATCTCCTCTTATTCAGACATGTTCTCTCAGTGTAAGTAAAGAATCAGGGGACATGTTCATTCTAAAGGTAAAGTCTATATGCGCTGATAGTCATCTGCCCTCTTCTATTTTATTGCTGTAAATGTTACAATACTTGGATTGTGCAGGTCAGAAGTGAATTATTTTGTGAAGGTTTTATATTTTTGTGATATTATTTTTTGGGTTTTAAAATTTTATATGTACTTATTAATTATACTAATCTGCTTGTATTTTACGTGTCATATCCAAAAAATTATAGCCAAGACCCTTGCCAATGAGCTTTTTCTTTTAGGATCTTTAAGGTTTCAGTGCTTATATTTATGTCTTCAATTCATTTTGAGTTATTTTTGTCAGTGGTGTAAGTTCACAGTCTATTTTCATTCTTTTACATGTGAATATCTACTTTTCCCAGCATCATTTTATGAAGTCTTCATTGAGTAGTCCTAGCTTCTTTGTCAAATAGTATTTGGCCATATATGCTTGGGTTGTTTATGGGGTCTTGATTCTGTTCCACTGATCTATTTGCTTCATGCCATTATCATACTGTTTTAATTACTGTAGGTTTATACTGTAGCTTGAAATCAGGAAGTATGACTCCTGCATTGTTTTTTTTGTTGTTGTTGTTGTTTGTTTGTATTGGTTTTCTTTGTGCACCATTCCTGGAAGTACTGCAATACCAGGTCGATGCACAGAGTGGACAGAGCAAGCTCCTATTCCATCTCCCAGCTCCAAAAATCCATTTAATATATTGTCCTCAGATAGAGGACGTATCAGATATTAAACTGATAAGAACAGATACTACACTTAGCCAAAAGGCCAAGAAGTGATCCTGTAGTGTTTTTATTTCCAAGGATTGCTTTGGCGCTTCAGGGTCTTTTGTGGTTCCATAGAAATTTTAGAATTGTTTTTTCTACTTCTGTAAAAAATGTCATTGTAGCCTTGGTAGGGATTGTATTGACTCTATATATGGCTTTTGGTAGTATGAATATTTTAACAATATTAGTGTTTCCAATTATGGACCTGATGACTTCCATTTATTTCTGCCTTTGTTGATTTCTTTCAAAAATGTCTTTTAGTTTTCCGAATAGAAATTTTTATACTCTTTGTTTAGTTTTAATTATTTTATTGTTTATCATGCTATTGCATATGGGATTGTTTTCCTTATTTTCTTTCCAGGTTATATCTAACAGGTTTTTTGTTTGCTTGTTTGTTTGCTTTTTTGGTGGAGTGCTTAGGTTTTATACATATGTATAATTATGTCATCTCAACTGCAAATACAGATAATTTGACTTCTTTCCAATTTTTATGCCTTTTAATTATTTTCCTTTGTTTCTTTCTTTTCTTTCTTTTTCTTTGCTTGATTGCTCTGGTAAGGATTTTCAGTACTATGTTGAATAGAAGTGATAAGAGTGAACACCCTTGTTTTGTGATCTTACAAAAAAAGCTTTCAACTTTTCACTATTGAATATATTAGCTGTTGGCTTATCTTATATGGCCTTTTTTACGTTGTGGTACATTTCTTCTATACCTAATTTGTTAATCGTTTTTTATAATGAATGAATGTTGAATTTTGTCAAATGTTTTTCTTGCATCAACTGAAATGATTATATGATTTTTTTTCTTTTATTCTATTAATTTAATGAACCATATTAGGCTGATTTGCATATGTTAAGCCATCTTTTCATCTTGGGTGTAAATCCCATTTGATCATGATGAATGATTTTTATTATTATTATTATTATTATTATTATTATTATTATTATTATTAGATTCAGGTGTACAGAACAATGCAATAGCTATGCTTTTCACCCCTCACAAAGTGACCACCCCCTTCCCCCAGCCACTGCCCTCTCACCTCTGATGTCATACATATCTATTACAATTCCGTTGACTCCATTCCCACACTATACTCCAAATCCCACGACTATATGTATTAAATTATAGTTGACATATAATATTAATAAATGATTTTTAATGCATTGCTAAATTCAATTTGCTAGTATTGAGAATTTTTGCATTTATATTTGCGAGGGATATTGATCTGTATTTTTTTTTCTCATACTATTTTTTTGGCTTTGGTATCAGGACAATTCTGGCTTTGTAAAGTGAGTTAGAGATTGTTTCCTGTGGTGATATTTTAGAAAACTTGGAAAGTAATTTAACTTAATTTAATTTTTTAAATGATTTGTAAAATTTACTACTGAAGCCATCTGGTCATGGTTCTTTCTTCATTGGGAAATTTTTCATTAATAATTCTTTCTTTATGTGGTCATTTGTCTATTCAGACTCTATTTCTTCCTGATTCAGTCTTGGTAATGTGTATATTTCTAAGAATTTTTCCTTTTTTTCTAGACTGTCCAGTTTGTTGACATATAGTTGTTCATAGTAGCATCTTATGATTCTTTGTATTTCTTTGGTATCAGTTGTAATTTTCATTTATAATTTTGTTGGTTTGGGTTCTTTCTCTTTTATTCCTTGGTTAGTCTAGCTAAAATTTTGTTAGTTTTGCTTATCTCTTGAAAGAGCTAACTCTTAGTTTGATTAAACTTTCTCTGTTGTCTTGGTCTCGATTTCATTTATTTCTGCTATAATCTCTACTATTTCCTCCTTTCTGCTAACTTTGAGCTCAGTTTGTTCTTATTTTTCTAGTTCCTTAAGGAATAGATTTAGGTTGTTCATTTGTAATATTTCTTGCTTCTTAATGTAGATGTTTATTGCCATGAACTTCCTTAGATCTTAAATCTTAGAACTGCTTTTGCCACATCCCATAAGTTTTGGTATGTTGTATTTCCATTTTTATTTAACTCCAGATTGGTTTTTTCCCCTTAATTTCTTCAGTGGTCCATTGGTTATTCAAGAGAGTATTGTGCAATTTCCATGTATTCATGTATTTGACAATTTTCTACTTGTTATTGATTTATTGTTTCGTGCATTGTAGTCAGATAAGATACTTGATATAATTTCAATCTTATTGAATTTGCTAACACTTGTTTTGTGGCCTTTCAATATGGCTTATCCTAAAAAATGTCCAATGCATGCTTGAGAAGAATGTGTGATCTGATCTTGTCTGATAGAATGTTCTTTATATGTCTTTTAGGTGCATTTGATCTATAGTGTTGTTAATATCTGCTGTTTCTTTATTGTATCTCTGTCAAAATGATGTATCCATTGTTGAGAAGGAAGTATTAAAACCTCCAACTGTTAGTGTACTGCTGTTTCTTTCTCTTTTTAGCTCTGTTAGTTTTTGCCTTATGTATTTAGGTGTCTGAATTTGGACACATAAATATGTACAATTGTTATATCTCCTTCGTGTATTATTCTCTTTATCATTATATAATGATCTTCTTTGCCTCTTCTTACCATTTCCAGTCTAAAGTCTATTTTATCTGATATAGGTATAGCTAACCACCACCCCACCTTTTTTTGGTTACTGTTTGCTTGAAATATCTTTCTCCACCTCTTCACTCTTTTTTTTTTAATTTTATTGAGGAATTGGGGGAGGGAAACAGTGTTGGGGGAGTTAGGGGAGGGGAACAATGTTGGGGAATTGGGGAAAAGGAACAGCCAAGTTGTTGTCCTTCAATCTTAGTTGTGGAGCAGGCTTAGCTCTAAATCCAGTTGCACTGCTCAGCTACAGTTGCTGTGTTACAATCTTAGTTGTGGGTAGGCGTAGCCACTATCCCATGCAGGAGTCAAATCAGCAGCCTCGTTGTTAAGAGCGCACGCTCTATCCACTAAGCCATCCAGGCAGCAGCTCAGCTCAAGGTGTGCGATCTTTTGTTCCAGGGGGTGGGGTGGGGGGCGTAGCCCATCATCTTGAACAGGCAACCTGTTGTTAGGAGCATGTGCTCTCACCAGCTGAGCCATCCTGCCATCTGTTGGCAGCTCAGCAGCAGCTCAGCTCAGGCACAGTGTCACTGGCCCATGTGGGAATTGAACCAGGGGCCCTGTTGCTCAGAGCTCGTGCTCTTGAGCAATCTCTTAACCAACTGAGCCACTCTGCCAACTCCCCATCTCTTCACTCTCCATCTATGTGTGTCTTTAAGGCAAAAGTGAGTCTCTTGTAGGCAGTATATTATTGGACCATTCTTTTTTATCCGTTCAGCCATTTTATGTTTTTTGATTGGAAGAATTATTTATGTTTAAAGTAATTATTGATATATAAGGACTTATTTTTGTCATTCTGTCAATTGTTTTCTGGTTGCTTTGCAGATCCTTTGTAACTTGTTTCTTATTCTGCTGTCTTTTTTTTGTGTTTTGATGTCTTGCGGTATCAGTATGTTTGGACTTCATTGTCATGCTCTTTTGTGTACAGGTCTTTCTGTTGTGATTACCATAATGCTTACATAAAATATTTTAAAATTATAACACCATACTTTAAACTAATAACAACTTCAGTTCATTAGAATTTCTCAAATTTACACTTTTGTTTCTCAACCCCTTCATATTTTAGGTTATTGATGTTATAATTTGCATGTTTTTTATATTGTGTAACTAATAACAGATTACTTTAGTTACGTTTATTTTGCTACATTTGTTTTTCAATTTTTACACTGGAATTATAAGTGAATTATGCACTACAGTTATGCTATTTTAGAATCCAACTTTGTATATTTACCATTACCAGAGGTTTCACACTGTCTTTTTATGTGCTTGTGATGATAATTAGTGTTCTTTTATTTATACTTAAAGACCTCTAACATTTCTTGTAAGGCAGGTCTGGTGGTAATGAATTCCCTCAGCTTTTGTATGTTTGGGAAAGTCTTTATCCCTCCTTCATTTCTGAAGGACAGTGTCAATGAGTATAGTATTCTTCATTGAGAGTTTTTTCTTTCAATGTTTTGAATATGTCCTCCCATGTCTTCTGGCCTGAAAAATTTCGTTGAGAAATTTGCTGATAATTTTATGGAGGTTCCCTTGTATGTAGCTTCTCTTTTTCTCTTGCTGCTTTAAAATTCTTTCTTTGTCTTTGACTTTTCACAATTTAATTATAATGTGCGTGTTCTCCCCCCCCCCCCCCATACACACACACACCTATTTGGATTCTACCTCTTTGGAAGTCTCTGTACTTCTTAAACCTGGATGTTTATTATTCTCCCCAGGATTGGGAAGTTTTTAGTCATTACAGTTTTTAATATATGTTCAGCTTTTTTCTATTTCTCTTCTATTTCTGTAATTCCCATAATGCAAATATTTTTTTTCCCTTTTCTCCCATTATTCCCCTTTCTTTCTCTTTCTTTCTTTCTTTCTTCCATTCTTTCATTTGTTTCTCTGACTGAATGATTTCAGTTTTCCTATCCAGGGGTCACTGATTCTTTCTTCTTCATGTTTTAGTCTACTTTTGGAGCTCAATATTGAATTTTTACAATTCAGTTATTATATTTTTCAACTCTAGAATTTCTGGCACTTTTTGATGGTTTCTAATGATTTTTCTGAACTTCTCATTTTGTTTTGCATTGTTTTCCTATTTTCATCTAGTTGTCTGTGTGTTCTTACAGTTAACTAAACTTCTTTAAAGAGTTTCACAGTTCTCAGCCTCCACTTCTTTACAACCAGTTATTAGAGCTTTATTAGTTCTCTTTGGTGGTGTCATACTTACATAATTTTTCTTTTTTCTTTTATGATTCTTGATTTCTTACATTGGCATCTGCACATTTGACTAAGTGATATCCTCTTCCAGACTTTTCGGGTTCACTTTGGCAGAAGCAGTTCTTCACCAGTCAGCTCAGTTGGGTTTCTGGACATATCTGTTGGTAACTTGATTGCACAGGTGGCACCTCTATTGAGGTCTATTTTGGGGCAAGGCAACTGTTCAAGTTCTGAGGTCAGATGTGGGGTGTTTGCCTCTGGCTGGAAACACCTGAATTGAGTACTGGCTTGGTTTCCGGCCCAACTGATGCTGTCAGATGGGCTTTGTGCTTGCCTGGATTTTCCACTTAGGATTAATAGGCAGTCAGGACTGGGTACCATACTCATCAGTAGGTGTGACTATGAATTAGCTTTGCTGCTCTGGCTGGGTAACAGGATGGGACCCAGAGCTACATGATTTGTTGTTTGGGGACCTGAATCAGGCAAAAGTGTGCATTGAATATCCTAGCCTGGTGAAGCCTTCAGGTTTGCTTTACAGATATGGAAAGCCATGGGTTATGCTCTCTGTTCAAGTAACACTGTAAATAGGGCTGTGGGATGGGCTATGCAGCTTCCTGTATGCTCTGGTAAGTTTTCCTGGTTTCACAGAATAAAGGCTGTCCTCAGAAATAAGTGGATCTATGAGTTACTTTCCCAGCTCAGGTTTAGTGGGAGAAGCAGCTCCAGGCCCCTAATGGTTTTTTCTGTGTTAACTCAAGCCAATCCATGCCCCAAGTTGCATGGCCAGGCAGGGCCACTGGCTTTGTTCTGGGGTGATTAACTCAGCCTACCCACCTCTCATCTCATGTGTTGCTAGGTTGTGCAGCTTCCAGGTATTCTTGACAGCTCTCCCTGTCAGATGGGGCTGGGGGCCAGACTCTGCAGTGAGTGAGTCTATGACATAGGCTCTTGCCTGGGTGGGGATGGGAGGGCCCGCTTTAGGCAGCTACCAGATTTCCCGGAGCAGGCTTTCTGGTTGGGTGGGGTTGGAAGCCATGATCTGCAGTGGGTGGGACTATAGCTCAGTTTTCTGCCTGGCCATGGGCAGACCAGGCTCCAGGGCCAGTGGAATTTCTCATTTGGAACCTGAATTAGGCAGACCTGAACCTTGCCAAATTCCTAAGTCAGACTGTGCCACCCACCTGGTCTTGCAGATGGGCAGAACCACTGACTGGGGCTCTGCAGGTAGAAACCTGGGGTGCCAAGACACCAGTACTGATCATTGGAAGTGCCTCCCTCTTGTATATCTCAATTAGACTTACAATGGTTGAGCCCTGCAGATCCCCCTGTGACCCCAGTGTGGCAAAATCAGGGTAGGGGCTCCCACAAAATGAGTCACAACACTGAGAAGGCTCGATGTCACCCTTGGATTCTCTCTTTCTACTGGATGAAACATAGGGTCAGGGGAGACCTCTCTATGTGGTGCTTCACTGGTATAGGGGAAGGGCAATGTAGCCAGTGTGTAGCCATTCCTCTTAACCCTTCTCATACAGTCCATCTTGCTTTCTGTGGGGCAGGGAGGTACCTCAGCCTCACTCTCAATCTCTAGGATTATCTCAGTTATGCCCTGTGCATTAATAGTTGCTAGTTGTTCTTCTTGTGAAGGGTAGCTACATCAGGAATGACCTGTGTTGTCACCTAGGTGTCATTACTCCATTGTTTTTTATTTTAAACATTTCCTTGTTGAAACCCTAAGCCCCAATGTAATGGCATTAAGAAAGGGGGAGGTTGGGAAGAGATTAGGTCATGAGGGTGGAGACCTTCCAAATGGGATCATTGCCCAGATAGCTTTCTCTTTCAACCATGTGAGCATACAATGTATGTAGAAGTAAACCATCTACAAACAGGAAGAGGGTTCTTACTAGAACCTGACCATGCTGGCATGATGATCTCAGACTTTGAGACTCTAGAACTATGAGAAATAAATTTCTGTTGTCAAAATGCCAACTAAATTATGAAGTGTTGTTATAGCAGCCCAAACTAAGACACCAAATATGATGTATTAGATAGTAAGAATTGAGATGAATAGTATGAGGTTTTGTGATAATCTAAGATTAGCCCGTATTTGTTTTCTGTAGCTGTAGGTGCCAGAGACTTCAAATTTCTCTAGTGTCCTTGTTTTTGTCTCATTTGTTGACTTTGTCTTCTGTAAATATTTATCTTCAGAGAGTCTACATCTTGCAGCAATCTCATGATCCACTGTTATATTGGATCTCTGTTGGTATAGCATGACGTTGTGGGAGAAGGGACACCTTCTCTAATCTTATGATGAAATTTCAGTCATTTGTCCCTGGGCTGTGACTTTCACAAGAGTTTCTTAGCTTCTCTTCACCCATTAAACAAGTCAGTAAAGCTGGAGGGGACTGGAGAGGAAGAAATGGTATATATTTCCAGATGGTATATATTTCTAGTAAAGTCTTTCCCTAAAGAGTAGCCTTTTTAGGGAAAGTGCTCAGGGTATATTTCACAATAAACATTCTTCTCCTCAGTCAGAGCCAGGAATAGGTTATTCTTGGATCTTTATCGTAAGAACTTGGTAGATTATCTGGAGGTCAAATCCAGAAAAGTATGGATCCTTTCAAGATTGTGATCCTATGAGTTCCTCACAGTTATGCTAGTCTACTCTCAAACTCCAGAAATTCATTAAAATTACCATTTAAATGTTTCTATCAATTTATCTCATAGGTGGCTTCTGCTCCAGGTAAACTGATTTTGTCTGTGCCTCTGAATTTGACTATTTCCATGTTTTAGGGTTGCTGCTGCCTTTCAACCTAGTTCTCTTTCCTTGGGTCCAAGAAAAGTCTTTGATTTTCAGTTTGTTTAGCTTTTCCTTATTTAAGGATTGCAGTGGTAATTTCTAAGATCTTTAGAAGTTGGAGCTGAAACAGATAGTCTGTCTGTTTTTATTTAGGAAAGTTTCCTTCAATTTTTAGTTAGTTATATTTTTATTGTAAATGTGAGTTAATCATTATCAAGAGCTTTTTCAGACATCAATTAAAATAATTGTGATTTCTTTTTCCTTTAGTATTTTTTTTCCGATGTCTCTCATTGATTTCTCTGATGTTGAAAATACATCTTTGCAGTTGTGGTATGAACCTTACATGATTATGATGTATCTTATTTAATGTTAGTTCAGTTGTCTAATATTTTATTTGGAATTTTTTCTTCTATGCTCATAAGTAAAATATGAAAATATGCCTATGATTTTATTTTATTTTTATTTTTGTTTAAAAATAAAATTGGTCTATATTGTCCATACCTAATTTGGAAACAGGCATATAATCAACTTATAAACTGTGCTTGATAGTGTTAGATTTTTTTTTCAAATTTGTTGAATAATTATATAACTTGTGAATTAACTGTTCCTTCTAAGTTTGGTAGGAATTTGGACCATTTTAATACTAAGCTATAAGGTTTAATTGTAAGTGAATTGGTTCAGTGATTACAGGTTTATTCCCTGCCTCCTCTCACTCCTGTGAACCATGTCTTAAGTGAATATCTTGGGAAATCACTTAGTTACTTCCAGGAGTTAATTTGAGGAAACCATGAAAAGCTTGCACATTTATTTCTAGTGGTGATATTCCAAAAATCATAAAGAAATCCAGTGCTTGGTCAGGCTGCTTTGCAGAACATGTCAAAGTCATGTGCTTTTCTAATTGCCCAAGAACTCATATAGATTTTGTAGGACAACTACAGTAGACAAAATGAATTAGAAGGATTTTCAATGATGTATGTGAACTATTTTGATAGGTTTCTTCATATATATATATATATATATATATATATATATATATATATATATATATATATATATATAAAACTAGTTTTTAACTTTTTGGCATAGGAAGGAAATATTAGCCACATTTTACATATGATAAATTTAAGATTTACAGAATGCAGTAATTTTGCCAAATCTATATAACCAGTAAGTTATGCAGCTGAGATTCCATTACTTCTTTCTGACTCTAAAGTCTGTATTCAATGTCAATTTTCTCTATGCCATTCAGGTAAGTTATCACTAGGCTAACTTATGATGGTCCTATTTTTCTATATCAAACCTCTGTTGCAAATATAAGGTGACTGCATAGATTATTTAGAAACCTCTCTTAGAAACTCTGGAGGAAATAATTTTGCTTTCTTCTGTGCTTATATAGAACAGCACTGTCTGAGAAAGGAGCCATCTGAGACACTTTTGACTAACAATGTGACTTGAAACAAATACTTCATCTTTATTGTTCTCAAAGGTAAAACACAAATAATATGGATGTCTAACTATACATTTCTTGTAGGGATTAAATAAGAAAATCCATGTAAAGCATTTAGTGTAGTAATTGTTATTCATTATTAAAATTAATAAGAATACATTTCACACCAATAGACAGAGCCCCTAGCCACTATTAATATGTGAATAAATAAAACATATATCTAAACACCTTGAGTATAGGTAAATTATCACTTTGTCTTTACATCCCAACTGCAGAGCTCCCAATTTAGCAGATGGTAGGGAACTAATATATAGGTGGGTTGCATATGCATGAACAAGTTTTATTTATTTTATTTATTCCTGAATAAAACCGTTCTGTTATTAACAGGAATACTAAAATTTTCCTTAATAAAAAAAAGGAAAGTTCTTTAAAGTGTAGCCAATTCTACTGAATGATTTCAACCCTATTAATTTTAAATCTTATATTCAGTTGTTGGAGGAGATTTTTCACCATCAGAACTTTCAGTGAAAAAATCAGAATCTATTATTGCCAATCTAAGCATTAAGGCTTTCATGTACATGTTGAGAGAAACCTTAATGGGATTTAATTTATAAGACTGCTGTCTCATTAAGGAATTATTAGAGACAGAATTAAAACACCCTGACTCTTCACATTACAATATAATAAAAACAAAATAGGAAAGTTGGCTTTTTATATTGTTCCCTCTCATTTCTATGATAATAGTTCTCAAATGGTAAGCATGTGACACTTTTCTGCCATCTCTTTCAGCTAAGCTTAGCATCAATACTGTTACCAAAACTGGTAAGAGGAAGTAGTTTCTGTTTGTCATAAATACTAGTAGTGAAAATCAATAAGTGTTTGACTTTTCAGCAAGTGTTCCAATGAATTTTGTTTTTGAGTTTCCATGCTCACTGTAATCCTTCAATATACCATTTAAAATCTTTAAATTGCAGGCGTTAGCAACATGGAAGTCCCTGTCGGTTATCCATATTTTCTTTACCAATAAATATCTTCATGTTAAGACTTAGATATAAAACAGTAATTGTGGCTAGTGAAACGGTGCTACTGTTTTATCAAATATACTCATCTTAAGTGATATCTGGGTCAAAAGGCTATCAGAGTGGACTTTTTTTTAAATTAAAGTTTATTGGGGTGGCCAATGGTCAGTAAAGTTACATAGGCTTCAAGCTGAGGCAGGTGTTCTGTGTGAGGATGAAACTCATCAGCTTCTGACTTAAAATATTCAGCATAGACTCTTTAAAATCAGCTATTTAGTTGAAACATGGTACCAGCTCAAATATCTGGGATATGGTCATATTTCATTGTTTACCAGAATTCAAGACTGTTTATACATATAGCCTTCTTTCTGCCCTGCAAAAGAAATATATAACATAGAGTCCAAACTGCTGTGTAAGAGATAAGAATACCATTAACATGGTTTCTTATTAAAAATTAACCTTTACTTAAAAATTTCCTTTTTCATGTATAAGAACAAATAAACAAAATTAACCCAAACCCTAATAGAGAATCACAGCATGCAAAAGCATCTTCTAACATCATTTTATTTTGTTTTGGTTTTCAACTTTGATCATATGATTACCAGTGAATTACAAGTAATGCTTTTAAATGAGCAATACTCTTTCCTATTGTGAAATTCTGGGTGGAGACCTACAAATTAGACTAAATCAAGCATTACACTTGGCTAAATTACTATTATTTAAAATTACCTTTCTATATAAAGTTTGGTTCTACTTTTTGTAGTCATTTTCTGAAATGTGATTAGATTTTCAAATCTTCCTTAAACCATGATATTCATTTTTGTCACTTCTGTACATTTAGTGCTGTGATGCTTGTACTACTGATATCTCTGCAAATATCAAGGCATTTGTTATATTAGAGAAATAAGAAACATGAAATGGAATGAGCTATATAAGTTCCAGTTAAAAGAAGATTAAAAATGTGAATAGTTAAAAGAGTGTATACATAATAATCACTATATACATCAATATTTCCTTTTAAATATTTAAAATGATTATTTTACGATTGAAAATTTAAACAGAAATATCTGCATAATTCATCCAAAAGAAAGTGATGATTGGTTATGATCATAACCAAACGTTTGTAAATGATGACCAACAGAATCTAGAAGTTTATGAATTCTCACAGTCTCCAAAATAACCCCTAAAATTCAATAACTTATTAAAAAACCAGTACTGTGCTTCTTGACCTTCTTTATAGAAAATAGAGTTCAGAATCAAAGAAAACACTCTGGTCAAGAAAATGGATTGAGTCTTAAGCCATAAGGTCATATTACATGTTAATTATAAAATGTATCATATTGGTCCATTTCAGTTTTTTTAAGTCACATTATATAAAAGTATACAAAGAGGAGCACCGTTTACTCTGAAGTTGTGAGGCTATAGTGAACACCTGATAAATGTAAACAGATAATGTTGGGGTATGCTTTCAAGGCACTGCAAAAGCATTTTAAGTCTATGGTCTTCCTATTGGCTGATACGGATGCCAGATGGATACGTATTCATGCACTGTTTCAAATGCTTTAGTAGCTGTTCTGAATTATCTACCTTCGGCCATCTTAGAAAACTGAGAGAGAGAGAGAGAGAGAGAGAGAGAGAGAGAGAGAGAGAGGGGGAGAATTTAGAATAATTTTGTATATTTTGAGTTGTTACAAAACACATAGAANGGGAGAATTTAGAATAATTTTGTATATTTTGAGTTGTTACAAAACACATAGAATCAATAAATAGGGTTTCATAAACTGTAAAGTCAAAACACTGTAAGATATATTTTGAATTGTGACCAGGTATAAAAAATGGAAATAAAGAGTAGAGCTGGGAATGAAGAGATTCCAAACATGTATTGAAATGAAATGGTAGTATCATATTCCCCTAATGGTCCCTAGGATATTGCATATTATTACTCCCTGTAGGAGATTAAGAAAAGCCTGGTGGCAAAGGAAGTGGAAATAGAAGTCATGTCAATGAGCTGATGAAATAAGTGGCTGATTTTCTTCTTCCCAATCATCACAACTTTCAGGAACCTAGAAATAAATCACACTTCTTTATACCCAGTTTGAACACATGTGTAAACCAATCTATCACCAAGACAGGTTCAGTATAAATTAATGTTATAATTAAAGCAATCAGGTACGACACAACATATTTATTGTTTTAAAATTTATTTTGCAGAGGAATTATGCATATTTTTTCTAATTTCCATGCTTACGTGTATCAATCTTTTCTCAGAATATTAGTCAAAATGTGAAATTTTCATTGAATATAAACACTTCTTATTGAGAAATCAAGAGCCACAAAAGAAATTGTACTATGGCATTCGATATTACTAAAATTATAATTTCCAGAGTAATTTGCTATTTATTATTTTCTCACTGAATTTTTGATTTTAGAGAACAGAAAATATTGTTATAATTGTCAATAATCACAGGCCCATATGTATTAGAATTATCAGGTCTAGCTAAGTTAATATTCAAATATTCCTGAAAAAAGATTTTGGAGGAGATAATTCATGGTAGGATTACATCTTATTCAGACATTATTTAGGTATACATGATTAACTACAAAATAAAATGTATTTTATTTTAAAATTTAGGACAAATTTTCATTTGCCACTTAATTTCAACTTCTGAATATTCAAGAAACTTTAAATCAGCTATGATTTTTGTCCCTAGATAGAAATATTTAAATTAATTTTGTAAAGATCTTGTTTTTTAAATGGATAAAAGGTATCACAAGCATATCAAATTCTATGATGTGTATATCAATATGCCCAGAAAATGAAGGAAATAAGATAACCTTGTAAGTAGGTTATTTTTCATCTATTGTATGCTTTCTTTGTGTTAGACAATTTGTTGGTCCTCTTCTTTAAAAAATATAAATTAAATTATTTCAGTCTTTTTTTCCAATTGCCTTTAAGCAAAAAAATTAGGATGTTAGATCTTTTGGAGGTAAAGTTGAAATAGAATAAGTGTTTTCCTCTCAGCATTCTATATTTATTGATTGAGACATCAATAACTGATGTAAAAATGCTTTTGAATAGTAGTATTCTGGTTTACTAAAATAGATCATTGTTCAGATTTTATTCCCCTAGGAATATCAAGGGCATTTTAAGAGTAAAGGAGACTGAGGCAGCACATTTGTGCTTGCATCACTCTGGCTCCTTGGGAGGGAGCCTACTTTGGAGGTAACATAGTATAAATGAAAAGAGTGAGGGCTATGAGACCAGTTTAGTTAAAAACACATGCTATGTGCCCTTGGCAAATTACCTAACATTTTTTATCTCATTTACAATATGAGTAAAACAATAGTGAATTTACTAGGCTGTTGTAAGCTGAAAATGAATGCTATGGACTGGATGTTTGTATTTCCCCCAAATTAATATGTTGATGCCTAAACCCCAGTGTGATGATATTTGGAGGTGGAGCCTTTGAGAAGTAATTAAGTTTAGATTAGGTCATGCGGGGGGGGGTCCCCACAATAAAATGAGATTAATGACTTTATGAGAATAGGAACAAACCACAGCTGGTTCATTCTCTGCCCTGTGAAAACACAGTGAGAAGGACACACTTGTCTATGATCTTAGATTCCCAGCTTCCCAAACCACGGGAAATAAAAGCCTATTGTTTAAACTACCCAGGCTATGATATTGTGTTATAACAAGCTGAGCTTACAAAAGTAAGAAGGTAATGCTTAGAAGAGATGATAAGATGTAGGAGGCTCCTTTCCTTGAATTATATATTCAAGAGGAAAAATAATGTTTGTTAGATTAATGAAGTTAATGAGGCTACATTGGAATTTCTCTAAAAAGAACCACAATATCTCACATCCTACATCCTACACAGGTGGAAGAAAGCCACTCTGTACTAAAGATTTTCATTGTGTCACAATTTTTATGGGCACTCCAGGTCTAAAACAGGGTGAGTTGCCTTCATTCTTTTCCACACGCAGAAAGTGATATCATTTTTGTTTTAGGGCTACACTACTTTGAACTACAACTAGGTTTTGAGCAAGATTGCATTTATTGTAAATAAATAGTTCATGAATATTTTTGTGGTTCTCAATATTGTTGAAAGAACTTGGCACAGATTAATTTTTGAAAAACAAAAATTTGGCAGTGATAATGTATTTTGTTTGTTAGAAAGTTAGGGCTTCTTTGTTTGGTTGGTTGATCATTGGCTGTTTGTTTTTATGCTACACTGCAATTCAGCTTTTTATTAAGAACCCAAACTAGCTTATATTTTCTACCACCCTTGCCATGTGTTTATATAGTATATAGCCTAGAGTAGGCATGACAAAGTGAACCCATAGGAAAAGAAAAAGAAAAATGTTTAAATTCCAAGAGGAGTAAATTTCCTCCAAATATTACGTGGGATTAAACTACTTCTTATAGAAAAAGAAAATACACCAAAGACCCAATGAAAATGCCTAAATAGAGTCAAGTCTGAGAATGCAATAAACATGCTAGTATAAATCAATCAGTGCTGCATGGAAATAGATGTATCACCAAGGGAAATACCTGTGGCCACGGGGAGTCCAATTCAGTTATATGGAGAACAGACAGCAACTTTCTGGTCAACTCCCTTTCTTTTCCCACTTTGATCTATATGTGGCTCAACAGAGTTGTAAGGGCTGTTTTGAAGCACTCCCTACTTCTGTAGATAATTGGAATGTAGAATTTTGAAGGTGAAAAAGTGGGACAAAATTGAGTCTGTAAGGTTATATTCAGTATTCCAAGTAATCCAATGTGATGGGTTACTACTTCTTGATAATGAAAAAGGTGATAAGGAATGTGGAGAAACAGCACCCACAGGTCAATAAACTGTTCCTATTGTTCCACTGACAAAGTTACTAAGAAAGTTCTTGGTAGTATGAGTGGCATGTGATCATTTTATCTCGGGAATGTGGAGCTTAAATGCATGGTAATTTTAAAACATCTGACCCTTTTGGGGGAAGGTATTATCTATTAAACACACACAAAGTGAACAAAACAAAACAGAATGTGCAATTTCCTTTGAAGTCAATGAATTCCTTTGACTTCAATAACACTCAGAAAATAGTGACAATAGGCTAGGATTAAACCTTGGTAAATACAAGGGGGAAAACACAGGTCATAAACCCAGATTAATCATGAAAATCTTTGTAAACATTTTAAGTTAGGAAAATATGGGCATGCCTACAAATGTTTAATATTGACTAGTGCCTTGCTATTTTATTTAGGCCTTCATCAATAAATTACAAAAACAACTTGAATTACATGTGGCTCTAGGTTCTCACCCTGAGCATATTGATACTTGTAGATTTACACCTTGAGCACTGCAGCTACAGTTTCGTGGTATCACGAGCACCGACTATGGGGCTCCAGTGAAGTAAAAATAGTTCAAGAGATAATTCATAAGTTCACTGTGACTCTGCTAGTATATAAAATCAGTTGAAAAAAATCACTGAGTTCATAGAAATACAGTTTCATGTTTCAATAATTACAAAAATGGGAACAGTATATTTCAGGTGGAAACAGCTTTTCCTCTAGGACCATCTCCTCTTAAGTAAGTGTCCTTTAAAACACAGTCTAAATTCAGAAGAGATGATTTGCAGCAGAAATTTTACAGGGTTACTTAGGCTTAGCTACACATATACATGCACAGAAGAGGAAGAGAAAGAAAAGACAATAGCCTCCATCAGGAAAACCAGCCCTTTTCCCCGCTGGTGTCCTATCTTTGGATATGTACCGCCTTGGAGAAATGTACAAATCATTTTTATACAGGAAACTGTCTTAGAAAACTAGAGATTTTAGTACAAAGAAATCAATTCGCTGAAAGAATGCCCACATGCCATTGTTATGAGTTACTATATATACACAAGAGGAGCTTACACAGGACCCCTGTTTTATAGTTACCAATGTACATTAGCATAGTGGGCTGATACCTTCTCCAGGCCTGAGTTACACTTAGTATTACAAATAATATTATAACAATGCTGAAAATACTGATACAAAACAGCTTTAAGATGATATTCCTGAAAAATATCCCTCATTTTAAAATTGAACTGTTTAATCCAGGTTTTCTTTTTTGATGTTTCAGTTTTAAAAAAGGTTTTTCAAGAAAATACTAGTGTTTAAAACATCTCTTAAAATGTCTATTAAATGGCAGCTATTCTTAAATAGATTATTTTTTTTACAAAGTATAATGCAAAAGTTTATCTTCCCAGAAAACAAAACTATAAACTTCAAAAGTCCAAATCAAAAACATTATTTGTGATACATAGTTCTTCCATATCCTGGGGAAAAAATTATTGACCATTGTATCATGCTAATTTATTTACAGAATTCCAATACTCTAGCAACACATACCAACTTTCAGGACAAATGAAGCTAAATTCCACAATTAATAATTATAATTTTTCTAGTTTTCTATCATGTCTTAAATATTGTCTGGCCCAAAATGTAGATCTGAATATTACAGCTTCTAAAATATAGTGGGGACTTTAGATAGCAGTTTCATTAAGCCGAGCAATTTGCAGTGCATATTGTTCTCTTCTGGCAGAATTACGGACACAAAAGAAAGAAAACATTTGACATGTTTGTCTTTATGCACATGTGTCTTTCTTTAGAAAACCAAAATTACAAGTATAACACATCCCTAGACTCTTGCCTCTTATCAATTCTAATCAAAGTTTGAAAATTAGTCCAAAGTTTAATAAAGCTAGGGGAGGAAACCTTGTAGCTTTCCCCAAAACATAGAGCTCAAATACATTTTTTGTATTAGGAGTTGCATTTCACACATAGCTTTAATAATTTAAACATGTCAGATGCCATGCTAAAAACTATCTCAGTTTCCCTTTATTCATTTCATTTGTGCTCCCTGATGGATTCTGTCTGTTAAAGAATGCAAGGGAAACAGATCATGCAGTAGGTATAACAATTTGCATGGGCTATGTCTAATGTGGCTCCTGTTATTAGCTTTTATCTTTGTATAAGAAAACTGCAGCCCTGATTCCTACTGATTGTTTTTAATTAGTTAAAATTAATTAATTTCTATGGCTGCATACAGCTCTGTTATTAAACATGAAATTTTATTTAGATTAATTGATCAGTCTCATGTGCACTTAAGTATAAGACATGATAGGCCTTATTTGTTAAAGAGAAATATTTGCTATCAAATGAGTTTTAAAATAGTCCAATAAGAGGGCCGGCCGAGTGGCTCAGTTGGTTAAGAGCTCGCTCGACAGTGCGAGCTCTGAGCAACAGCGGTTCGATTTCCAGCCAGAGCCAAGCTGCTGCTGAGCTGCCAACAGGTGGCACAGTGGCTCAGCTAAAAAAAATAAATAAATAAAGTAAAATAGTCCTGTTAAGGATTTATTTCTAAGATTAAATTGCCAAAGTTCATATGTATTTTACTTCCTTCCAAATTTAGATGACTAAATAGTCAGAATAGTGTATACTGAGCTACCAAGACGCTGACTTTCTGTTCCTCAATTCATCATGTATAGGTCACTGTATATAGAGTGAACATGAGCATACATAAAGTAATTGACAATTTATAAACATACAAGGAGAGTGAAATAAAACAATTTTCATATAATGTTCCATCCTTCAGATTTTTAAAAAAATCTGATATTGCCATGACTCAAAGAGCAAGAATGCCATGCTATAGGCATCATTTGACCAAATTCAGCTAACTTGACTACCTCACTGTGCTATGACATAGCATTTCAATATCAGTAGCAAAAACTAAAAGCAAATTTTCTTGAAAATCAGAGCTGTCATTCTCTATTTGGCTAGCGATTACTCAGTCTGAAATCTTTTGTGAACTGGTGTGAACTAAACATTTAGAGGATAAAAGAAATAGCCTTTCCCCCTTTAATAGTATGGCAAGATAAGCTTGAATGTATGTAGTAGAGAGACAAATGTATCTCTAGGTTACATGCAAGCAAACTTCATTCTTCAAATAAATACACCACCAAATATAAGACTTTAAATTCCCTCTTCTCTGTTCCTTCTATTAACTATGCAATTTAACATTCTTTACAATCCCTTTATCTACTTATTCCTCACATCTATTTTCACAGTAACATCATTAAGCGAACAGAATGCTATTTGTTATTACTTTCTGGAACTTCAATGCAGATCAGAGACTGATAAAAATAAAAGATAAATTATGGACTATATAAACCAGCAAGATGGTCCCATTTATTATACACATATATATCATAAAACCTTCAAGGCTATTAAACCTAATTCCATTAACATGCTTGAACCGTCGTTCTAAAAAAAAAGTGCACAATTCTTTGTTTATAATTAAAAAACTAAAAATAAAAAAATAAGAAGTGCATGACAATGTAAATATGAGCTATGCACGAGAAACACTAACCACCTTCATCCTACCCAGAGACAAGAGCAGGGTTATTTAATTAACCATCCTGCTGGCCAAGACTTTGCAGCTCAGTGGTGTGTAAATTATGATGGAGAAAAACATTCTTTCTGCTGTACATGTGTAAAGAGATCGGCCCTCTCGGCGGCTGTCCGAACCTGCCTGTGAAGGTTGAATGCTGTCGTGACGCAGCAGCTTGGTCCTTTGGTTTCTCTGAGAATGTGGGCAGCCCTTCCGTCTTAGCTGTTGGCTTTAGAGAGTTCTGCCCGACAGTGGCCCGTAAATTCTGGGTGACCTCTGAAGTGAGGGTTTCGTAAGTTCCTCTCGAGTGTTTGATAACTTCCACTAGTTCCTTGTCCTTCAACAAATTACTTAAACATAAACTTGATAGTTGACAGGCCTTGCTTTTGTAGGGGCTAGTCTGGTCAGCCGACGAGTATCTAAAACGGTCCTCGGTGGGAGTATGCGTTGCTTTTCTGTCCCTTGTGCTGAGACTTTGGCTCGCAATTCGATTTCGATACGTAGCCTATGGTAAGGACACAGCAAGAAAACGATGTCTTTAAAAATACATTCACAGCATACATAGAATACAGCTATATTTTCACATTTTCTATGCAAGCACCTACATTTTCAACAAGCCTCAAATCAATAGAATTCTCCATGAGATTAAATTTCTCAGCGCAACACTACTACCAATGTGATTAAACACTTGAGTTACTCTAAAGAGCATTGTTTTAAAGACTCCATTTTTAGAGGCGATTTAGGTTTACAATAAAATTGAGAGGGACGTAGAAATTTCCCATATCCCCCCTGACCCCACATATGCAGGACCTTCCCCTAATCAACATCACTCATTACAGGGGTACACTTTTTACCAAGGATGAACTTACACTGACACCTCATAACCACCCAATTATATAATTTGCATTAGGGTTCACTGTTGAAACTGTATATCCTATGGGTTTGGATAAAATGATAATGGCATTTATTCATTATACTAATATCATAGAGTATTTTCATTGCCCTCAAAAAGTCCCCTGTGTTCTGTCTATTCATCTCTCCCCTCCCCTCCTACACCAGACAACCACTGATCTCCCTAATTTTATCTTTTCCAGAATGTTGTATAGTGGGAATTATATAGTGCATAGACTTTTCAGATTGGCTACTTTACATAGGAATATGCTTTTAAGGTTCCTCCATATCTTTTCATGGCTTGATAGCCCATTTCTTTTTATCACTGAACTGAAATACTCCTACATTTTGAAATTCGTTTAACTTCCTAAATTTGAATTCTGTAGTTTTATCTGAGAATACAGATTGTTTTAATAAATAGTGAACATCTATATATGAGGTTATTACATTTTTGTTGGATTTAATATGCTATATTTTCTTAAGTAGGTGCTCAGGTAATTTTAGAATTATCAACATCATTATTTGTATCAGTACAGTAGTATCCTAGAAATTTAAGGAACTAAAACTAAAGTCACAACAATGACCTATAGAGTACTTGAAGGAAATCTCAGCATGTGTTTCATTTAGACTTTTGGATGCACTTCATCAATCCAAATAAGTTCCACAAGAATATGCCATCTTCTTTCTCACAAGAAGTTTATACTCTAATGATAGAAACAAGACATAGCTCATTGAATCATGCTGTGTGGGGGTATCAAAGATTACAAGCTGTCACCAGAATTCCTCTTGAAGAGAGGACTGTCTTGGTTTAGAAAAACACATTGAACTAGAAACTAACTAGCTGGCTTATTGCTCTGGTGGCAAAAGTGGAGGATTTACTGTTAATACAAAGAGAAGGAGAAAATGGAAGAGAAAGGGAGAAAAGGGTACAGCAGATGGTAGTAGGTTAGCACAAAACATACTGAAGGAGCCAATTAAAATTTCTGCATACTTGACATATAAACGGTGTAGTTTTAAATGCCCATCTTTTCTTTGTTCCCTAGAAAACCATTTCTCTAAACCGGATCTCTACTTTGAGCCCCAATTTGCTTATCTAGACATCATCACTTTGATTCATTAATATCGCTGATGTGACATAAAACAAAACCAAAAAATAAACTTGATTTTGACTCTGAAGCCTATTCTTCCCTGACAGTGCTGCCATTTAGTGAGAAGGAAGCTATCAGGCCAACACCTGGAAGTTATCTTTGTTTTCGCTTTTTTCTCATACCCCTTTAAATTAAGTCCTTGCTGATGTAGTGCGAAAAAAGCAACCTCAAGTCATCCGTCCACTCTCTTATATGCACTCTATCCTCCTGACCCAATTCTTGGGTGTATATTAAGCATTTAATAAGTATTTTCCAAATAAAGTTTATCTGCTAGAGATAATAATAGATACTATTTATTGACTGTGTATTGTATTTTAAGCATTCTTCTAGTGCCTTAACACAGTTGATCACCACAAGAGTCTTTTGAAGTAGCTTTTATTGTCCTCATTATACAGACTGGCAAACTGAAGCACAGTGAATTTGTCTGCGTTCTACAGCTAGTACAGGGCAGACTCTGCCTGATTAACCACCAGTACCTTCTGCCTCCTGGCATGCCCGTGGGAATATTTCTGAAATATATCACATTTTTCTAAAATAAGTTACATGCAGCACAATACTGTAATTTAAATCGATTCTTCAAGATTGTCATTACTGAGATGAAATTCCCTGATTTTCTGCAAAACTAAGGTTTATCAGGGGTATTGTTAGGGTGCCCATATATTCAGTAATTTCAGATGGAGGTATTTTACTAATGCCATTTTTTTTAATTGTCTTGATTTCTTAAATGGTCATTCTCATTTTTTATTTTGTGCTTCTTTATAGCACTCTCTATTGCTTCTAATTTGCAATTTGAAGTCTTCCATAGATTTGGACTAGAGGTAGTCAGGCTAGTTGGCTGGTGTATAAAGAAAGCATGCCATGATTTACAGGAGATGTTTCAAGGATTTTCTTAGGAATAAAGGGAATAAATTATTTTGATTCGATTTTCATTGTTCAGGAACTTTTATAGCTTACTTCTTCTTGATTCTTTTTTAATACTTTAGATATTTGGACCTGATTAGAAATATGAGCTTTTAGTTTCTCTTCATCTCTGTGACTTCTGTAAGATGTTTATCTAACTATTGAATGAGTTACTGACAGACTCCATATCAACACTGTGCTTAATATCTGCATCCATATGGTAGACACACCTTAGGTGTAATATATGAACTATTCTGAGAAAAAAAATTATTTCACAACAAAAGAGACATTAGGAAATTCGTCATGATAATTACCATTGGTAATGTTTATTTTTCACTTCTATATCTATAGATGCCACCTCGGAAAGTAGAGGTGTCTGGTGGCAATTCATTACCATTACATTACATCAGGGGAAATATCATCTATTTTCTGAATATGATTATTTTAACCCTCCTGCTATATTATATTAAATACAATTTAATAAAGGTATATTAAAGCAATCCAATAACTCAATCCACAGGCAGCTTCAGTGATCCTTCTCTGGTATAGCATCTGATACCTGCGAGGTACATGTGGATCCACCATAAAAAGAAACAAAATCAAAGAACTCACTCTCAATTTTTAAAGAAAAATGAATTATCCATTCCTGTTTCTTTGGCATAGATTGCTTTTGACGTCTTAGACTTTTTCTCCTTTGTTAGTTCTCTGTGATGTTCACCATTAAGTTCATTTATTACTCATTGATCGTGTACATGGGAGATTGCATAACACAGGGGTTAGTGGCATGGGTTTGGGGTCAGACATATATGAATTCATTTATTCATTTGATAAATATTTAGTGACCACAATTGAGGGCAAGGCATTGCAATCTATGATGGGAAAGACACTCTTCATGAAGGAACTGGCCGTTGCTTTCAGGCAGCTTAAAGTCTAATGGAAGAATCAACCAGAATCGAGCACTTTCTAGCTAGGTGACCATGGCAAGTCACTTACCCTTCCTAAGTCACCAATTTCCTCATCTATGACAGGAAGATTTATATTCATACCTGTATCTACATACAGTATTATTAAGATGTGATGAACGGCTGTGTATAAAATGCCTAAAATTATGCCTGGAACACAGTTGTCTTGATGACAGTGACAATAAAAATTATTACAGTAATAAAATAAAGTGACCAATAGACCTAGAAATTACTTTGGCAGATGCACATTTCATTCATTAGAAGCTAAACCATTATGAATACTTCTATCTAGATTAACAAAATCATTTTATTCCAGAATATTCAAGTAATGTTACACGTATTGTCCTTTGATTCCCCCAGAACACACTCTGAGATGAATATTTGAGACAATAAAGAAAAAGTTTATTGGAGAGTATTCTCAAGCCAACACCTGTGGAGGAATGAAGAAAGCAGAGCCTGTCAAAGGGAGAATTTCAACTCTATGCAATCAAACTATCTCAAATGATCACATAGGGAGATATGAAGCTGGGGTGACTTATCATAGTTGTGCCCAACTTAGGCAAGTGGTTAGGGGCCTTATACTCTTGCATCAAGGAGTTATTGGACAAAGCTACTGAAAAAATAGCTCTAAGTGCATTTCATCAATATGTAGAAAACAAATTGAAAGCGAGTTATGGTGGAGCAGCAGTTCTTAATCTCTTTTTCCCCCATGTGTCAACATGACATAGCCAAAACCAGGGATATATAGATACTCCCATTAAAATACCTTTAACTCAACTCCTATATACCTGTATTTATGTAAACATTTTGAATTCAGAAATGCAGAGTGGTCAGAATCTTGTATAGTTAATAAAAAAAAATAATTTCTGGTTCTTTAGCAAGAGTAGCAATGCATTACTTAAAATATAGACTCAGCAAATGACTATGACCCATTTGACACTATTAACCTGAAGACTGAGTAGGCTACTTCATACTTCATTAGTGCAGAAAATAAATAATAAAGGTACCAGTTGAGGCAATACAATAAATGAATGACAGAACAAACTATGTAATACATATATTAATTAGATATGCATCAATACATAAATTTAATGGCAGAATAATAAAAACTTTCAATACTGTGATGTCAGAGCCATCTCTGTGTACTGTGAAATACTACTAAATATATGAAAAGTGCTCTGAATAAAGGTATGTAAAAATAATGTTACTCACTGAGTAAAATGTTAAAATGTATACATAAATCTTAAAAGTAAGTAGGTCCGTATTCTTTGTTGAGGTACATAACATATACGTTTCAGGTGCACAATATGCCCAATATTATAATTAGACATCTGTATACACAACAAAATGATCACCAAAAGTCTAGTTACTATCCATCACCATACAATTTATCCCCTTTACTCATTTTACCCACTCCCTAACCCCTCTGGTAACCCCTCTGGTAATCACCAATCTGTTCTCTGTAAATATGAGCTTATTTTTGTTTTGTTTGTTCATTTGCTCTGTTTTTTAAGAATCAACACATGAGTGAAATCATCTGGTATTTGTCTTTCTCCATCTGACTTATTTCACTTAGCATAATACCCTCAAGGTCCATGCATGTTGTTGCAAATGGCAGGATTTCATTCTTTTTTCATAATTCAGTAGTATTTCAATGTGTGTGTGTGTGCGCACGTGTGCGTGCGCGCGCGCGCATGCGCACGTGCACACGTGTGCCACATCTTCTTTATTCATTTGTCCATTGATGAATACTTAGGTTGTTTCCATACCTTAGCTATTATGAATAATGCTGCTATGAACATAGGAGTGCAAATATCTTTTCAAATTAGTGTTCTAGTATTCCTTGGATAAATAGAAGTGGAATAGCTGGATCATATGGTAATTCTATTCTTAATTTTTTTAGGAATCTCAATACTATTTACATATTGGCTGTACCAATTTACATTCCCAGCAATAGTGTACAGTGTTTCCCTTTTCTCTATATCTTCTCCAACACTTGTTATTTCTTGTCTTTTAGATAATAGCCTTTCTAACAGGTGTGAGGTGATATCTCATTATGGTTTTGATTTGCATTTCCCTAGTAACTTGTGGTTTTGCACATCTTTTCATGTGCCTGTTGGCCATTTGTATGTCTTCTTTGAAAAAATGTCTATTCGGATATTCTGCTCATTTTTTAATCAGGTTATTGTTTTGGCTGTTGAATTGATGAGTTAATGGATACTTTGGATATTAACTCCTTATCACTATGTGATTTGAAAATATTGTCTGCCATTCAATAGGTTACCTTTCCATTTTAATGATGGCTTCCTTTGTTGTGCAGCAACTTTTTAGTTTGATGTAGTCCCATTTGTTTATGTTTGCTTTTGTTTCTATTGCTTTTGGAATCAGATCCTCAAAAACATTGCTAAGACCCATGTCAAGGAGCTTAATGCTTATGTTTTCTTCTAGGAAATTTATGGTTTCAAGTCTTACATTTAAGTCTTTTGTTTATACTGAGCTAATTTTTGTGTGTGGTGTAAAATCGTGGTCTACTTTCATTCTTTTGCATGTGACCATCCAGTTTCCCAACACCATTTATTGAAGAGACTATCTGTTCTCCATTGTATGTTCTTGGGTGCTTTGTCACAAACCAATAGTCCATATATTGGTGGGTTTATTTCTGGGTTCTCAGTTCTGCTCCATTGCTCTTTATGTCTGTTTTATGCCAATATCATACTGTTTTAATTACTATAACTTCGTAGTACAGTTTGAAATCAGGGAGCATAATTACCTCCGGCTTTGTTCTTCTTTCTCAAGATTGTTTTAGCTATTCGGTATCTTTTGCAGTTCCATACAAATTTTAGAAATATTTGTTCTATTTCTTTGAAAAATGCCATTAGAATTTTGATAGGATTATGCTGAAGCTGTAGATTGCTTTAGATAGTATGTACATTTTAACAATATTAATTCTTCCAATCCATGAGCATGGGCTATCTTTTCATTTATTTACTATTATTGTCTTTCTTTCAGTTAGCCCTGTAGACCAATCATAAGGGTCTCTTTAATATCCTAATGATGTTTGTAAATTCTCTTCAAGAAAAGTTAAATTAGCACTGTAACTCATTTTTAAAGAATTGCATGGAAGTGTTCTGTGCACAGTTCCCTATCCATTTAGGCATACACCTTAAAAGAACCTCTCTTGTCCTCCTTTTAGAGGATGGGTTTTATAGTGTTCCCAACAAATGCTGTGTTGTCTGTGGAATCTACTGTTGGAGGAGATATAAAAATATTTTCTTGTAAAACTCCATCACAGTGGTTTCCAATCCAGTTTAAGGCAGCCGATAGTTTAACTATGAGGCTATCAGAAAATTTAGATTTGCATAAAGTAATTTAAAATCATGCAAAGGAAAGGAAAATAGTAGTATTTATATTTTTGAGAAAGATTTTTCCTTTATAGACTATCATGCAAGGATTGAATCTTAAACAAAACAAAACAAAATTGATGTATAACAATAACAAAATGCAATAAGGTGGTAATGAATGTTTTCAAGACCTAGTTGTCTACCTGACACCTAATGGTGAAAGATCTAGGGTGAGAAAGGATTCTTAAATATGCTAAACTCTAAAGAGCACATATGATGTGTAATTTTAGAATTTTAGAAAAATCATTAGAAGACAGACAAGTCACTTTATCTCTGATTTTATTTATAATAATAGCTAAGATTTAGTGAACATTTATAACATGCCAAGATATATACTGTGTTTTATGTATTATTACTTTCAATCCCCATTAGAGGATTTCATTATACTCATATCAATGACAAGGAAACTGAAGCCCTTACATTTAAGGACTTACCAGGATTCCAGGGTTAGCGGATAACCAGATGTGAAGTGGAGCTTAAACATTGGGATTTCAGAACTCAAGCTCTAAGCCAGGAGTTTTTCAGCTTCAGCAGTGTTTAAATTTGGGGTTACATAATTTCTTTTTGTAGGGGAGTGCTCTGTGCATTGCAGATGCTTAGCAGTGTCCCTTGCCTCTACCTGAAAATTCCAGTACCACCTGAACCCAGTTATAATAACCAAAATAGTCTCCAGGCGTTTCCAGTGTCCATAGGAGAGCAAAGTTGCCCCCAGGTGAGATCACTGGCCTAAACTATAATGCTTCCCTAAATGAGAGATTTAAAAGTGACCAATGCTGTACCTTTTTTATGGGAAAGGCTATATACACAAACTGCTATCCTTTAAAAAAACATTTATAGCCATTAGGAGAGCAAAATGAAGCTTTTTATGATTTGTATTTTGTTTTAAAATCCCATATAATGTTTACTATAGGCCAGATACTCTTCTGAGCCCTTACAATGATTACTTTTAAAAGATTAGCTTATTTTCTAAAGGAGTGCAATGTACTAATAAACATCAGAAGCATTTATAAACATAAATCTTGTTCAACAACAGCAATAAAACACAAATACAAAGTGGTGCATAAAAATGAAGGGTTTTTTCATTGAGACTAACCAAGGAAGCATTAGCGTTCTAATGTGTTTAATCAGGCAGGACTTCATTCAGCGCTCTAATAAAGGTCTTAAAAAATACCTTTCACAGCATATATACAAAATGGAGGAATATTAATGGAGTGTCATGAACTACTTAAAAAATAAATGCCCTTTCTGATTTTTCATAATAATTTGGTGTGAAGTAAATTGGTAGGCCAGAAATGTGCCTTTCCTTCAATGACAGCCATTGAAGTGTCAGTATAAGCTCAAACCACATTTATTAAAAATTACAGACTGTCCTTTTTCTGTCATCACTGAAAAATAGGGTTTGTAAAGCAGTGATAAATACCAGGACATTTCTCTGTGGTTTTTGGCATGTTGCCGCATCTGTTTGTATCCTAAGATGTGGAATCTGTTTTCAGCGATAAAGAATTTTGTTAAAGGTCTAAGAAACACTCTACCACAGAGATTGTATACAGAAGTAGTTACTGCTTTGCAAGCAGGAAGCCTTGTAATAAGTTCAGGTAATAACCAAAAAGAAACATTCAAAGGCTCTCACAGACAGGACCTATTTTTTTCAGATTGCACAAATTACCAAGAGGAAATTGTCTGGAGTTAAATTATTTCTTCTGGCTCAACCTCACTTCTAAATTCTTTAGGGTATACTAAATCCTCCTGGTGGGCAGTTAGGATTCAACCAGGGTTAGAGGACTTGCACAAGGTAAGTAAGGTGAATGTTAATAAGTTCAGCTAAATGCAGAATTCCAAAGGAAGAAAAACCACAGCATCTCCTGTCCCTCACAAGAAAAGTCAAATATGCAACAGTTTCCCCATAAGCCACTAGGCACCTGATTGACTAGTCTGATTATAACTAGAATAAATGGACTCTGGACAGGACTAATCCTGAAGAACAATAATGAGTTATCTTTAAAAGCAGTGTGTGTGTGTGTGTGTGTGTGTGTGTGTGTGTGTGTTGTAACCCACTCTGTGTGAATAATCCTCCTTAGTTAAAAGGTGATTTAAATGAGAATTTACAGGCAATTACTGCTTATAATAGCAATGCAGGTATATAATTAAGGACTCAGTTCAGAAGAAACCTAAGAAAGTATAATTCAGCATAACCGATATTCCAGAAAAGTGTGACTTCTAAATGAAAAGGATAAGTGAGGGCTTAAACTAAATTTATATGCCTAAGGGAAATGAGTAGGAGATAATTCTTATGTGTTTACACAGGAAGGCACAATAATAGACATTTGCAGTGGTTTACTACGGCAGCAACATGAAAAATGAGTCTCTAGTCTAAACACCCAGATTCCCTATACCTAGCACATATTAGATGGAGCAGTTTCTTAAATGGAAGCAGTACTAAAAACAAAAACAATCACAAGAATCCTTATATTCACATAATGCCTTTTGTGTGAATAATTCAAAGTCTTTATAACCAATTGCTGTGGCTTTCTAAGGTAGAAATATTTGTTATATCCAGTATATGAAAAAAATACATATAGAATTGATTAAGAATCTAGCCTATTATTTATTCCTCTTGTTTCCCAGTGCTTGTTAACATGATTAAATAATGTGAGTTCTAAATCCTAGCTAAATGATTCTACCTTATGAGGAATTTTACCCCATAAACTCTGCTGGGAGACTTCTAAAAGGGAGACATTATTTACCTAATCTACACAATAACCTGAGAAAGAAGTCAAATACAACACAGTGGTTTTACGCTGATTATTTGTTGTTTTATGTCAGTATAATGTAAGGCAAGTCATGTTTAGGAATAAGTTTAATCCACTGAATAAAGATAATACATAATTACATACATGGTATAATTGGGGGGATACTATGAGTAACAAATATAATTATATACTCACATCTATCATATAGGTCTGACAATTAAGTTTGCGAACTCACCCTAAAACAAATGCTACTCACCTGATTGCTTAATATCTCTACAGCCACCTTTGAAATACTCCCCTTGGGAAGCTATGCACTAATGCCAGTGCTTAGTCCACCCTTCAAAGCAATTTTGGAACTCCTTTTCTGGAATGGCCATCATAACTGTTGTTGTATTACCCTTGATGTCCCAAATGTCATCAAAATGTCTTCCATTAATATTTCCTTTATCTTTGGGTAAAGAAATAAGTCATTGGGAGCCATATCGGATGAGTAGGGAGGGTGTTCCAATACAGTTATTTGTTTACTGGCTAAAAACTCCCTCACAGACAGTGCCATGTGAGCTGCTGCCTTGTCGTGATGGAAGAGTCATGAATTGTTGGAGAAAAGTTCAGGTCATCTCAATTTTTCATGCAGCCTTTTCAGCACTTTCAAATAGTCAACTTAGTTAACTGTTTGTCCAGTTGGTACACATTCATAATGAATAATCCTTCTGATATCCAAAAGGGTTAGCAACATCATTGCGACAAGTTCTTGAACTTAATTGTCAGATCTTTGTGCATTAAGATTTGTTCCAAGTGCCTCACTTGTATTTTATAAATGGAAAAATGAGGCTTTTAATAATAATTTGCTCAGGTAATAATGCATGGTCTTTGAATCCCCACTCCTATTACTATGCCGTCTTGTTATATGTCAAAAGATTAGACAAATACCCTTCCACAACTGTGTTGTTGATACTAAACTCTCATGTTTGTGTCAATTCCTTTAGGTGTATTACATATTAATGGGTAATTAATTCTAAATTTAGTTTATTACACAAAATATACCCAGGCTGCATGTAGAAATTGCTTCCAGATAACTTGAAGTATAACATTATAAGCTATTAGTCAGGTTATCAGGTTACTCCTGAAGGAAAGCGTTTGAAAGGAATCATGGGAAGTAGAGATATCCAGAAGGTATGGGTAATATGTAAGTAGATAAGAATAATGTTGAAGAAAAGTGAGCAGGATGTAGACATATAGTATGCTTCACTCCCCGCACTCACCAGAATACCTGTCAAAGTAGTTAGCATAAGAGAACTACTGGCCCAAGGACACCAGATCACTTGAGCATCTCCCTAGATTCACTGGTCCATTTTTCACAACATGCTGCCATTTTATGAATTTAAATAGTTTGGTTCAATCATACCAAGATTAAAAAATATATATTCAAATATACTTCAAATGTGATTTTTAGGTTGTTAGGCATTTTGTATTAGCTTTGGCTATACAGTAAAACCTTGGATTGCAAGAAACGTGGTTTGTGAATGTTCTGCAAGACGAGCAAACATTTCTAATACATTTTAACGTGGTAAACGAGCCATGTCTTGCAATATGAGTAGTTTATTTCCGGAACAAATTATGCTCACAAACCAAGGTATTACTGTATTTTTCTTCAGTAACATGCACAACTTAAGGTAGACCAAATTTCATTTAAGAAAATTCATGGGACATGTATGAAACAGTAATATGAAAAATAACAAAATTTACATTTTATGCTTGATGGTTTGGTGACATAATACTATTTAAAAATACTTCAAAGAATTTACAACATCAAAAGAAATATTACAAACATGTATGGAAATACAAAGTTCGCAGAATAGTTTGGGATTGGTGAAGTAATATTCATTTTTAGCTATCATCTTATTTTCTGAAATGCTTTCATATAGTATAAATAAAGAATAAGACACAGCAGGGAATGAATTCTGGTATGAAATGTTATGGCCAGGATATCATTATCTACAAGTTAGAATCAATTTTTAAAAGAAGCATGAAATTTCAAAAATATATTCTTTCATCATGTAAAGAGATGAGCCTTGCAGATAAGAAGTTTACTTAATAATAGCAATTTTTCAAATAACCATTTTTTCTTACTATAAAAAAAAATAACGATTTTTTCTTACTTGGGATGAGTTTATGGGTGTTAGAAACACTTACTACAGAGTACACAAAAATTCTAAGGCTATATTTTTTTCTTTCAAAAAGCTGCTTTATCAAAGTAAATCATTTCTTTATAAATTCAGAGTAGTCTCAAAGTCTGCACCAAAAAGAGAAAACAGATGGGCCACCAGCTTTAAAGTTAGTCAGCCTTAAATATTATAAAATTAATTTTTAAATAGAAAAAGTCAACAAAGCACAAAATATAATGACAGTGAGATGAAACATACAAATTGCTAAGATCTAAATAAATTGATCAATTATTTTCAATTTATTAATGCCACTTTTGTCATTTTATTAATTTCAAATATAACCTCTAACCCATTAAATATTAATGTTTTCATTTTGATTTAATAATAAATAATTCTAGATGAAGTAGAGACTGTAAAGTTAACGTGGTTTAACCCCCTGGATTTGACAAGAAAATTATGGTTAGCGTTCCTATGTGACTTAGTTGCCTCAAATTATAAAGATGTTAGTGGCAGTCAGCAACCAATTTCTGATTTTCCAAAGCATGTCTTAATGTTTCCATGCAGAACCCATCACCTTTCATTTTACTACATAGATACAAGATATGTTTTTGGCATAAGAAAAACAAGGTCAAAAGGATTTGTATTGAAATATTTAATTATATGTTCCAGCCATTATGCTGTATTTCATCAACACTCATCATGAATTGTGTTTATATAGATGAGTTATATCTGTTAAGTTTGTGTGATAAAAAGAGCAGATAAATAAAAAAAATTCTTAGAATAGTACAAGGAAGGCATTCTGTGATGCATTATGATAAATGAAAGAAGGGGTAAGCTCATAATAATGGTAGAGACTACATATGTATACACTGACCTTTGCAAATTGTGCTTCGCTCCAATAGGTTGTAGTCAAAAGAGAAGACATGAGAATGAGATGTTGTCTTAGGGTAGATCTATTTGCATTCCTCAAACTGAAGTCCTTTAGAGGCAGAAGGAATGTTTCCTGGCTACAGAGATGATGTCTCCTGCATTTCAATAGAGTCTATGTTGGAAGGTCCATATGCTAGAATTATAAGGCTGAGGTGAGTCTATATCCTAGCCATAAAGATGGTGGTTTTCACTCAAATAGCAGGACAGATTGGCAGATGTTAGTGTAGGTAGTAAATGAGTTCTCCAAGAAACCTATTGTATAAATTGTGTGTGAGTGGTGTTCTGAATATTCTGAGCAATTCCCTACAATCACTGGGGATACCTCAGAAATGTTAAAAACTTGTGCTAAAAAAGAGTCAGTACATCTCCCATACCAGCTTTGTTAATAGTTCTCATTCTTTGGTTCATTCTGCCTTCATTAGTTATTCATTCATCCATTCATGCATTCAATCTTATGGAGAACAAATAATGGGAGATTCAAAGATATCAAATATATGATCCTATGCTAGCTGCTGCCTTTTGCATAAACTAAACTAGTAATTAAAATGAAAAAGTAAGATTAAATAAATTACTAAAACAATAATATGAAAGTGTCTCAAGAACAAATTTAATGAAAAATAAGTGTTACAACAACGTATTTCCTAAGAGTGAAACAGACCTTTCCAAGGAATTGCTTTCTTTGATTGCTTCCATTTCTCACTGACCTCTTAGTCATCAACTCACTCCAGTGTGGCTTTTGCTCCTCTTGAAGACCTTTAAGTTGTTAAATCAAATGGACCTTGTCAGTACACATATTCTTTACTATTAAGAAACATTTTATGGGTTAACCACTTCCACCTTGAATTCCATCATCTTTTAGTATTTGTGATGTCTCATATCCCCAGTTGTTCTCCTGCTTCTTTGGTCACTACAACTCAATCCCCTTTGCTGGCACTTTTCTATCTAAATATTCAGGTTTACTTAACCTGGTCTAGGTTCACTTCACTCTCCCTAAGAGATCTCATCCATTCCCATAACTTTACATACCATCTCTATGTGAACAACACTTAAACTTATACTTAAACCTAAAATTATTTTCAGAGTACTCATATATCTACTTCCATAACTATATTACAGGTATCTCAGTCATATTTTATTTTCCTAACTGAACTCATTATAATTGCGTCATTCTGCTTTTCAATTATTTGTAACAATTTCAGTAATATTTGTTGAATGAATGAATGAATGAATGAATGAATGGAGACCATATAGAAAATTTAGAGTTTCCCTTGAGACTTTCCTCTTTCTCACTCCTGACTATTCAATTCATCTCCATTTGTTATTCTGCTATCATTCTGCTCACATTCTCCACCTCCATCCCTCTAAAGTCACCACTACCTCCACCCAGAGTTACTGCAGCCACTCTTTTGTACCTTCCCACACATACCAGAAAGAGTTATAGAAATCCTTTTAAAAATGCAAATTTATTCATGCCATTGACCTCCTAGTTTCCTTTAATATCTTCCGACTGAATTTCAGGAAGATACAAATGTTTGTAATGGTCTATGTGACCCTGAATTATCTAGCCGTGCCTACTTCTCTAATTTCTTCTTGGACAATTTTCCTCTCAATCATTGAGTATCTAGCAACATTAATCATTTTTGAGTTTCTTAAACATGAAAAGCTCTCTCCTTCCTCAGGCCCTTTAGCTTGTTCATGTTTTAGCTTTTGCCTGGAATGTTCTTCCCTTTATTTTTGGTCTGACAGCTGTAACTCAGTCTCCAGAACATTCCTTTAAGCCTTTCTCACACCACACAATTTAAATCAAGTTATAACATTTTTACAATGTCAACACAAACACACCCTATAATTTTTCTTTATAGCAGTTGTCCTAATGTATGTGTACACACATATAGTGTGCATTTATTTGTTTAATACTTATCAACCATTTAGACTGTAAGTTCTGTGGGGGCAACAATTGATCAAAGTGTTCATAGCTGTCTTCCTAGAACCTAGCCTACCTTCTGACATGAAGTAACTGTTTGATAAACATCTACTGAAAATAAATGGGAAAAGGAGGGGATTGGGTAAAATGGGAAAAAGAGAGAAAGATCAAATATGGAGATATGATCTTTATTAACTCCTCCAGAGTGAATATAATTGGAATTACTGCAAAGTCAGAAACACATCCCTGGCATTATAAATAAAGAATAGGTACATATTTGCAGGGCCTATTTTGGGAACTGTTAGTATTATGGTTTCTTTCTAAGGGACAGCAGGATGTTCACAAGGAGATGGAGCAAGAGACCATCATACATGAAAGTTGTCTATGTTCTGTCTTTGCCTGTTAATTTAAAGAGTGTAGAATTTTAAATCACATGAAGGTGTAGTGAATGTGTTTGAAGAGGTAAATGACATGATAAAGCAGTATTTTAGGAAGGTTGATTAGGTAATTAAAAATTAATCAGTGTAATGTAAAACTGTCTAAAATAAGGCAACCCAAAATGCACATAAATTGTTAAGGACCAAAGAAGGCATGTGTCACAAAGTTACATAAAGCTACACATTATCAGAATTTCAAATGTTTCACATAATAGGCAAGAATAAAAATTTTTAATGCTCTGGAAAGAAAAAAGCAAAACTTGAAACAAAATTTGTCATTGACTTGTGTTTAGGTACAAAGTTAAAGGAAAGGTAAAACATGAAGGAAAAAATACATGACCATCAGATACATTTCAGTTCTGTGTGGTAAGAAATAGTTATACATGTTGAATTCACAAGCTATATATATTTCAGAACCAGGGGTAATATTTTATTTGCAGAATTTATGTAAAAACATAACTTTTACTGGTTTTCTCCAGTAATATGAACAAATGATGAAGCATTTTGATGTAAACATTGGGTCTTCAATATTCCATAAGATATTTTTATCTAGTAAAGTTCACTGACAGAAAAGCAGTTTACTGCACACCATTAGGGTATTTTTTACTGGATCATGTTGCTCAAGGCCTTGTCAATATAAAATAAACTTCAAAACATATTTATACTACTTTAGTGAGAGTGGTTTTCCTGTATACATCTAAGTGGGTCTGAGATGTCATGCCTCTTCTTAGACATATTTAATATATCTAGAGTCCAAAGAGCCTTACACATTTTCTCTTAAAAATTTAAAAAAAATAATATATATATAATTTATTTTTCTCTGAAAGCTGAGAATAAACTGACTGGGCATAGAGATAAGTAGTAGAGAATTAGCCCCTCAACTGGACCTCTGTAGGTAAAAGAGAATCATGGAAACTCTGATTCTGGCATTTAGTATTTATTTTTTGATTTTGTGTGTATCGAATGAAGAATGGATACAGAGGTCACTAGATTTCCTAAACCTGCTGTGCAATGATTTCACTTCACTACACAATAGCTCAGACAATTTTAAAAGAATGTGGCATTGCTAACAATGCATGTTGTGAACATTTTGTAAGTAAACAAACAAAATTCTACAACTTTCCACTGTCCAGAATATTTTAAAACATCCTAGATTCTTCCTTCAGCCTTTCATCACATGGCCCAGGCCCTGTCCTTTTCAGGTTCACACCTGAGAGGGGAAGAGCTGCAGAAAGTGGCAGCAGTCCTTATCGCATCTCTTCTCCTTGTCTCACAATAAATAATTGTGGTCTGTGATAATAATAAATTTCTTAAACTATGTACAATTATTGTATAAAATGATGCATAATATTGGCACCACTTAGTATAACCCAGAAAAAGTAAAAACCAAATGGGAAATAGCAAAACTCCCATATTTCAACAAGCTACTTACAAGTGAATCATTGGAATTCTCTCAGTATTCAATATGTTTTCTCTTTTCCCAAGCCAAAGGACTGTGCAAAGCCTTTTTTGTGTCCTCATACAAAGTAGACAGACACAGGTCCCAAATAACTGCAGCCCAGAAACTACACTACAGAATAGACATAATAGTTATGATGTGATGAAACAGTAAGTTTTGCTCATCCAAGGAATGACTGCCAATAAAGAAAATGATTCGAGGTATTTTTCATGGCATCCATATTTTAGCTCAAATGTATACCTGGTTTTAACTCAGATCACATCAATAATTTGAATTATCTAGCCAAAAGTGGAAGGGAACACCCCTTGCACAGAGGTAGCTCAGATATAGCTTTTGCAGAACAACAGGGAAGTAAATACAGCTTATAGAAGCAGGCGAGAAGGGTTCTCATAATAGAAACAGTGCCATTTAAGGTGAGTGAAAACATTTCTAGATTACACCTACTTAGAATCAAGCAATTTTTGTGCAGTATATTAGAAGGAAACAAAGAATCTCATCTAACATTGCAGCCAAAGTTTGAATGCCCAGAATGGCACTCTAGAGACATAGTGATCTTGCTCTTTTCCCTTTTAAAGAGAGGTTCCTGCACAAATATGCTCTTTCCTACATGCACTGCTATTTCCCAGAAAGAACAATCCACTGATTACTGCCATGGAATATTCAAATAAAACTAAAATATCTACTAAAAGTACAACAAAGTACAGCAGAATCTTAAGTATTTTGACTTACTCTTAAATTAGATATTATTGGTGGCAACATATACTTGATGGCAAAATATACTTTATTCCTTGGGATGCATGAACATAGAACTTTCATTTCTATCTATCTAAGAATCATACCAGGAAAAAAATCATGTATGAACATGTTACAAGTCAGGTCAAAAACAAAATTGATTTGATATGTCAGTGGTTCTCAAGTGGGAAAATTTTGCCTCTCAGGGGAGACATGTTCTGTTCATAATGAGGGGTGGGTAGCACTATTAGTGTGTAGAGAGTAGAGGTCAGTCTCTCACAACAAAAATTATCTAGTCCAAAATGTCACTAGTGCCAAGGTTGACAAACCTTGCCGTAAATTAAAACTGTTATTCCTTCCAATATTTTCTTGAATGTACTCAAGAACAAAACATTTTCCTGACCCTGACAGTTCATATATCTACAGATCTGATTTACCAATTCACATTAAATCATCTCTTTGGTATATTCCATTTGTAACCATGTCAACTACTTATCCCCCCACCCCTCAGTTTGGTGCCTGTCAGCCTCCAGCACAGACGCTGAACCAACACATGAGGTCCTTTCGCTGCAGTAGGTAGTTGCTCTTCATTTCACACTGTTCAGAGCACTCTTCCTTATTGATTTGGGGCTGTACCTGAAGCATTACTACTATTTTTCCCCAACAACCTGCATCTGCTCCTATTGATCAACTAATGCAGCCCTTCTGGAAAAATATGCTACGCCAAAGGGAGAGCAAGGAACAAGCGCATGACTCTGGGTGGTGAACACACATGTTATATATAGATGATGTATTACAGAATTGTACACTTGAAACCTAATTTTACTAACCATTTCCACCCCAATACATTTTAATTAAAAAAAAATGAAGAAAGTAGAAAGCTGCTATGGGAAAGAGCCAGTGACTGACTGGTGTTTGCTTATCTCATGCCACCAGAGATGAAACCGATTGAAAAGGAACAAATTAGAAAAAACTTGACTTCTCAACTTACTTTTGTTTCTTACTTATTAACTTCATTATCATTATGTGGCTAGGTGTGTTTAAGTAACAACTCTATTAGCTTTCACATTATTGCCCAATAGATCTGTTTGTTGAAGTCCTTATATGTGTAAAGTTTCCCTTTGGCTAACAAATACATTTAGGTGGTAAAGTATCCTCATTAAGAATCTGTCCTCTGACCTCATTCTTAGAATGTATTTTCTATTAGTCACCTAAAGGCTATATATATAATATTGGTAAATTCTTTAACATCTTCAAACTTTGTTTTTCTCATCCATAAAGTGAAGATGTATGGCTGTCATGAATGGATGATGATGTGATTGATAAAAGATGTGAACATACAAAAAAATAAGGCATCTGTGATGACAAGGACATGAAACTCAATTGTACAGGAGACAGTTTCTCAAACTGAGAAACTACAGCCTATCAGAGGCGCAGCCTTCTCAATCCCTACAGCCCTTGAATGAGGTACTAGAATCTTGGCTTTGCCATTCTCACATGGATTTTCATATAGCCCCTTCCTTCACTGTCTCGATGACTCAGGGTATGTGCCTGTCTGTTCATCAAGTACAAATAATTGATGCAAAACACTTGAGACTATTCCTGCTTTGTTTTTGTTTTTGTTTTTACAATAACACTATCTGAATTACAAGTCAATTTTCCCAGCCACAACATCTCTCATCATGCTCAGACATCAGGCTTTACCTAGGCCCATCTCCACAAATACAAAGGGGTATAACAAAATACTTTTCTCTTAGAGGAGATTAAAGAATCAAACGATACGTGTTTAGGGCAATGTGTGGCATATAGTAAATATTAGGATGATGGTTATTGTATGTAAGACTGTCAACATAGGAAGCAGGGACATGATATCTACAACCAAAATAAGGATATCCAATATTTCATCAGAGTAAAACTTTCATTGATATATTAATCCTATTACTAGTAAAGTATAACTATGTCAAAAATATGAAGGATTAAATATAAAGCATTATAAAGGAAATCATTGAATTTTTCTTTGCCCTGCCTTGCAGCAACTTGCGGTAAATCACTGCTATCCTCAAGCTGGTAACTGTCTTCCTGTAATAAGAAGCTTTCTCCATTATTCCCAATGTGCAAATATAGCCAGCAAATTTGGCCAGTTATTACTTCTATCCCTCATCACTGTGTCAATATAAAGCTTGGAACTCATCACATTACTTTGAAGCTAAGGTAAATTGTCATTTCTCTATTAAAATGAAAAATTTTAAGAACTTTGATTTTTTCCCCCATTTACTATGGATGAAGATCCAAGTTATACTGTGTTGTGATTTACAAAGGAAAAGTAAAAACAGCTTTTGAAATTGAGCTATTGATGAACATGATATTCACTTGTTGAACATGGTTAAGCCCATATGTGCTGCATTCCCTCATTTTCCGTGGCTTGTGGTATTAGCCATTAAAGAAAAGGTATTTCAGTTTTATCATTTACTAAAACTGTTCAGTGTTTAGGAAAATGAAAATATTTCATTTTCTTGTTGCATTTATTAGACTTTATGCACACCATGGTTTACCAATATCTTTTTTCCAGAAGTCACTCTAGTCTATTCTAACACATTCTTTGAGAAACCCTTTTCCAAGAAAATGTGCCCTCTTTTTCCATTCATAATGTTGCAGTTAAATTTTACCTTTTGCTTATGTTTTCATCCTATAGTTACCATTTCATATCATGAGTTATCTGAGGGAAAGGAACATACTTTTGTATATGTATTCCAAACCACTAATAGAGAGCTATATATCCTCTATACATTCTACTTAGAAGAAAAAAATCAGAAAAAGAAAAGGATGAAATGAAGAAAGTAGTAATATATAAAAGGTGGGTAACTAGGCTGAAGGTATAGAAGGATGGACAAATAGATACACACACACATACATATATATTGTCACCACCAGTGGGTATTTCTGTACATATACCTCATCAAAATATCAAACATAACAAAATAGACACACTTACTTTCACCATATCTTCAGATGGCTATTAACCTACGTAAGTACTGCCAGATACTAAATAATCAATTTTGTTAACACAATGGGGGATAAAAGATATTCTACAGAGAATATGAAGAAATATGAATTATTCCCCCAAATTGTGGGAAATACTATTCCAGAATATATTAACCAAAATTTAACCATCAGGATGCAGTGTTTCTCATAAAGCTAAAGCTATATTATAACTCAGTTAATTAATGAAAAATATGTTTAGTTTATATGACAAGCTAAGAAGCAGGCTAGCTGTCTATTTACTGATATCAGTGATTTTCATATTTCTGTGGGGTCTAAGAATCACCTAAGATGCTAGTTAAAATGAGACAGTCTCACCTTCAGAAAATTTGAATCATTAAATCTGTGGCATTGAGACTTAGATTCTGCATTTTAACACAGTTTCCAGCAGTCTGATACATTTATTAAATAAATACTTTCTAAGTATTTATTACACTTAACAAAACAGCTTTGGGTTTGTTTTTCAAAAATCATATTGAAAATAACAATACATGTCAAGACCTGGGAAGGGTTTAAGGTTTGACTCTGCTTACAAGCAGAGAAGTTGACCTACCATAGTTTCATGGATGCTGGCAGTCATTTGAATCAAGGGTCAAGACCCAAGAACGTTATCACTCCTGGCACAGAAGGTGGCAAAGCTTTCTGTGCACACTCGTTATCCTTGCTCTCTAGCCTCCTAGCCCGTTATGCAAAGCAGCCGAGGCAGACGCTGCACAGAGCAACTCTGATCATAGTTGATTGACAAAGCTCAGCCATGGAAAGGGGGCGATGATCAAACCTGTCCTACTGGCAGTTTTTCCTGTCAGTGGCATTTTAACCATTAATGCAGAAGGTCCAATACAGTCTTTTTAATCAAAACTATCTGTAATTTCTAACACATCATCTCACCTTAGACAAATGAATGTGTTTACCAAAAGGGCAAAATGAGTGCACATGGTGAGAGAGAAAATACTAATTATTGCCTAAGTCATTTAAAGTTCTATTTTTATGGCACAGCAGTTGAGAGTAATATATTGCTAAAATGAAAGGCAGAGTCTGCTGGTTCAATTGCTTAGAGACTCTTTTCAACATCTTGAATGAAATACAATATTCACATATTCCCAAGTGTCACTTAAGGAAGTGTCAGATGAGAATACACTGAAGAGGTATTTGTCGGGACCCTTAGAAAGTTCTTAAACATAGCTAGATATAGTATCTTATTTGAGGTTTAATTCAATTTGAAAAGCTCATTGATCGAATACAATTCGTTGGTATTAGTTTTATTCCCCTGATGATGAAATATAATATGCTTGAATGAATTGTGACTTCTGAGGCATTTTTTTTTTCCTGTGCCTTGTTGAAAAAGTTATTGAATCCACAGGAAGGTCTCTTTAAAAAGTAATTTTAGTGTTATTTAGGCTTCTTGGCAGTTTTCCTAGTACCTCTGAAAACAATGATCTTCCTTCTCCTTCTTCTGGGCCCTTTGAAATACAGTGTATCTTCTGTGCCCCCCAGGGCCTATCTTACAGCTTAGCATAAACACGGTAAGGCCTTGCCAGTGAGACACCCATAAACCAACTCAACCTAAAGCTAGGTCATACACCTAAAAAGGCAAGCCGGTAGTCTTGGTAGATAACCATGATTTTTCAAAAGGTATGAAGGCCTAGCGTAAATATCAAATTTCTATAGATCATTTAAACACAATTTTTCAAATCTCTTAAAGTGTGTTAAAGAAGCTATCCAGTAAAATTATCTGGAAGATTCCAATTCAAAGAGCAAAATTATAGCTTTTCTTATCATACCTATTTATATTAAAATGGACATAACCTAAGCAATTCAGCAAGATTATTTTTAAAACTTCATTTCTGTTCTATGACTTGCTCTATGTCTAACTTTCTTCATGTAGATTACCTCATAACTATGTCAATAACACTGTTTCATTTCCTGAAAATTCATATTGTCAAATTTTCCTTTTTGAAATATTCAAATAAAAACGGTTACAATGCAATGTCTAGTGACAGCTATCTGCCGTTTAAAAGTCATTTTATTATTAGCTAGCACTGTAAGCACAACCTAAAAAAAATTATCTGCATTGGACATCTTATGAAAATGGCTTCAGTCAGTAGTAATGCACACGCTCAGTCAATTTCTTTGTGACCCTCAGCATATAGGCCTGGAACTGGCCTGGAATTCATAGCTCTGGAAAGGGAGTGCTTAACTATAATTCACCCAGGAGCAAAAGGTTACTGTCCTACTCCTGCATTTCTAGCTTTATCAACTGGACAGAAACATCATCTCCCCAGTAGCAATAGTCACACGACTGAGAGTCATCATTAACTTCCCATTCTTATCCCACACATCTGTCCGATTAAATAATCACTCAAACACTTTCCACCTCCTTGGCCTCTTCCACTACTCAGCCCATGACCGCTGATAACTATAAATGGGTACTAACTGATCTTTCTGCTTTGTCGTTGCCCGCCTTGATCTACTCCGTTATTTATCCACAATGCAGCCTAAGTATTTTGTGGGAACATAATTATAATCATGCCATTCCCTTAGGGGTTCCAATGTCCCCCATTAATCTCAAACTTCTTAAATTGTTTTAATACCCTTCAACATCTTTCTGGCCTCCTTTGTCACATGTTCTTTTTTTTTGTACTCTACTTTCCACTCATGCTGTTATCTTTTACTCCTAGAGATGTTCTCTCACCTCTATTTCCCCTACTAAAGACTTTCTTAGTCCCTCCCCACTTGGCTAACTTCTACTTATCCTTTAGGTTTGCAGCATAAACATCAGTTCTTCCAAGAAGCCTTCCCTAACCCCATGGATCTTGGCTACATGTCCCACCTAAGTGTCCATCTAACAACAATCTCACTAAGTTGTAGTTTTCTGCCTACTTTTTATCCAACCAGATCCTAGAAACCAGTAGAAGAGTAACTGTGTTTATGTTGGGTAGTTATATTCTTACTGCCTGTCACATGTCTTTACAGAGTAGATACTCTACTAAAATGTAATGAATGAAATATGTGAGTGCACCATGCCAGGAATATTATGGTAAAGGTATTATACAGATATAGAAAAATTCAATATAATGTAGTCCCTCAGGATTCTGATAATGAAGTTATATTTTTAAAAGTATGAATATAAAAAGAGCTGTCATAATATAAAGTCACTATTTTTATCCATGAACTTGGCAAACTACCCAAGAATGAGGTCAATGATGTAGGTCTTCATACATATCACCCCAATTGGCAGGCACTCGGGTTACTTTCACTGTTTTGCCCATTAGAGGTCCGAGACGCCCAGTATTTGGGAAGTTACTCAGAAAAGCAATGCTTTACTTGCTTTATGATATTAGAATCATTTTAAAATGGCAAAGGTACTCTAACCTAAACTTTTTGAGGGAAACTACTTAAAACGCAAATTAAGTAGTTTTTGAAATGTTATGATATTTTACAACATTCTAAGGACTGAAAGAATACAAAGATGATTTAAGCAAAGTCCCTGTCTCCAAGCAGCCCACAGTTTAGAAGTCAGGCAAGTAATGATGCGTGAAATATAAGGAAAACTGACAGTGCTCATAATAATACAAGGAGTCATGAAAATATAGGGGCAGGCAACATGTCTCTCAATAGGTCCAAAGAGTGAGATCTGAAACATATTGTGGAAGGTATCATATGAGGACTGGGTGGTGGCTAACATCTGGGTGAATGAGTAAGGGAATGAGCATTTACATAAGAAGGTAATAGCATTGTTATCAATGGCTTGGAAAAAGGTAAGGGAATGCAAGTCCTGTTACGGGAACATTAAGTTTCCATACATGTGTAGCATGTACTGAATTGGAAAGAAAGGGTGTGGTCAATGAGTGTGGTTGATGAGACTGGAGAGCAGGACATGGATGTCTTATTCATAGGACTTTGGTGAGTACATATTCAGGATCTACTTAAGGTTTCTAACAGGTATAGTCATTCTTTAGGAATGAACAAAAGAAAAAAAGACACATTTTGGGTTGACTTTATTTTGACATTTTTGTTAATCTCCCTGAATTTTCTCAAAAGTGTCAATCCCATGTAATTTGATGCTGCCCCTCCTGAAATAAAGAGGAAGATTAAAGTGATTTGATTAGTACAGTGAAAATATGCCATCATTGAAATGTTAGTGTGGAGGTAGCTTTTGCTGAAGCACCGTTTTGATTGCAGGATGTGTAGGTTACAGGAACAGGAAATTTCACTTTTTATTTGAGAAATATATTCAAGAGCATAACTGTTATAATATCTTTAATGAATCATTACTGTTTATTTTTTCCTATTCTCCTTATATCATCATTACAGAGAAGAGTCAGCAATTGTTCTTTAACTACATATATGAAGTGTGAAGAGAGAAGAAAATATCTGCAATTCTTCAACCCTTTCATTCTCTTGACTACTAAATCAGTTCATGATCTCAAGGAAATTATGTAAAATATCTTCACCATACTAAGACCATCTTTGGACTCTGAGTAAGGTTATGGTAAAATAATATTCAATCCATTTTCTTAGGTTAGGTAGTTTCTAGAAATCTACTTCTGCATAATGTCTGAAGCTAAAATAAAGGATACAGCACATAAACTGATTACATTGCAAAGTATTATGGAAAACATGTGCACTGCAATATTTGTATAAATGGCAGGCATATAATTGCCAGTTCTTCTTCCTTTAAAGTAGGCATATGGGTAACAGGAAATAAGTTTGAGATAATCTTTATGTGGAAGCAAAATTCTTTTTCCTTAGTATTCATGTCTTAGCAGAATACTTAACATGCCTATATTTGAATATAAAGAATCTTTTGGAAGTACAGTAATATTTGTGGATTGCATTAAACTCATAGCATGTTTCCAATCCTCCAACTGTATATATTATATAATAAAATATATTTAATTGAAAATATGCTCAAGCTCAGCAGTTTTTATTTCATAATAAGGTAGCATCACTTTCAAGTCTATAAAGGCTCATGAACTCTATCTATACACATTTAGTAGTATAGATAGCTACTAAATGTCATAGCTATCATGAAACTCTTCCATTGTTAGTTCATTTCATAATTCATAGTGTTCTTCCCAAAATCCTTAATATATAGAATTTTAATTACATTTTACTTTAAAAGTTGGATCCTAAACTTTATTTCAAAAGATTTTTTAGAATTTTACATTCTTATATATTGTGCATCTGTATACGTGTGTGTGTGTGTGTGTGTGTGTATAATTTTGTAAATATATATAATGCACATTCTTATAATATATTATATATACTACATGGGTAATGAATTATCAGGGCCATATTTAAAAAACTAAGAAATATAAAACTTTATTACTTTAAATAAGATTTTACGGTTTATTGGAACCTGTCATTCTAAGAAATATTGATAGATTTAGGGCTCCTACTAGAGGACAAGAAACTATGGAATGTACATATACTAGTTCAAGTCAAATGCATTATCATTTATTGACAGGCTATTTAGCATAGTAGAAACTGCATATATTGGGCATTAAGCAGTCCTTAATTAAACATTTGGCTATAAAGAACTTTCTTCTATATAACTTTGAGCAAGTTACTTAACGAGTCCAATATTCTATTTTCTTACCTATTATTTAAGGCTAATTCTTATCTCTCAAAGTGTTATATAGAGCTGAAATGACCTATATAAGGTGCACAGAACAGTGCCTATTATTAGTATGTTTACCACTGGTATTAGCTTTATACATAGGCAAAGCTATGACCCTATTTGTGTTATCAAGAAATCTGTGCTCTGCTCAGGTGTTTGAAATGTAATTGCATAGCAGAGAAAGAGCTCCACAAATGAAAAACACCTACTTGCATCAATTTATAGATACCTTTATAATTGCAGGGACCTGTATATTTTGTGTATATTAGCGAAAAGCAGATGGAGGCATGAGAGCTGTGTATGTTCTGCCTCCACATTTAGTATATCAGGATAGCTCTGAACCCTGGTCTCCCGAAGACCTCTAAATCAAATCTTTCTGTATAACTCTATCTATATGAAAGGCAGTGCAATTAATTCAGAGATCTAGTTACTATCTTTGTGCTTCTAGGAAAATAAGTTACTATCCTATCCAAGTAGAATAAATTTTTATGAAAGACTCATGCACCCTTAACATTAACTAGGTTTTTTCTAGTCCAGTTTAGGCATAGAATTCTAGAATTGAGGTCCTTCTGTAGGGCCTGTCTTGCCTCCAGGTGCTGAGAGTTTAAATTTGGCACTCTTTTACAGGACAACAGCTGTTCTCTTTGCAAGAGATGGAGCATGGAAAGAAGGTAAACCCTTATGCAATATAGGGCACAAAGAATATCTTGAAGTAGAATACTCTTTAAAACAAAAATGATACTTAATATAGACTTAGGGTAAAAAAGTTACTAAGTTCTACTTTAAGAATTTTAAGATCAGCATTACAATAATCCAATTCTGAAGATGGAAAAAGGTTCCCAATTGCAAAAAAACAACTATATTTAGGGGTCAATGTTCTAGAAAAATATTGTAATTAAATTTTTTTATATCTTAAAAATTTATAAAAGCAAGAGTCAAATCAAAATTTTGAACCTTAGTGGCAGAGGGAGGAGAATAACTGTGATAAAATGTGGTTGAAGTAATATTAACCACTTTCTAGATGTTTTCAAACATCAATGCAATACAATTCTCACAAAAATTACCAGTTCCCTTATCTACATGACGTCTAGTTTAGCCAAGTCTCAAATGAACAGTGAAACAGCACTAATGAGGTCAGATAAAATGATATATAATTATATAAGATATAAATAAATATGACACTAAAATAATTTTACTCAACATCTAGTTAAATCACACTTAAGTTACATTCCATGAAAGAAAGCTCTGTAAGGATTATACATTTATTCATTCATATTTTTTTAGAAAAAAAGTATTTCTTGCATGCCTACTAAATTTCAGGTACTATTCTAGCTATGGGAGATGCAACTGTGAATAAGACCAAACTTTGCTTCTCACGGAGCTCATATTCTATGCAGTAGAGACTAAGGATAAGATATTTTTAAAATATTGTATTGTTAAAGGCTATAAACAATATTAATAAATGAAATGAGCTGTAGAATAATTAAAGGAGGGGATACATGCTAATCTAGTTGAGTGGTCAGAGAAATATTCTCAAAGCAAGTAAATTTTGACATTAAAACTCTACTATGACTAGAGGCAGACATAGAAAGATCTAAAAAGAGAAAATTCCCAGCAAAGCAAAAGACCTCATAGCCAAACAGGAACACCAGTGTGTTTGCAGAGGAGGGAATGAGGGACTGTTGTAGAGAACAAGGTCAGAAAAGAAGTCAAAGTCAAAAGCCACTCAACTAGTTCCATGACCAGAATTATTTTCCATTATGATTATATTAAAGAATAAGATAATTTTAAGCAGAAGAATGGTGGGATAAGACACAACACTTTGAAAATTAGATTTTGGTTCCTATGTAGACACTGGGGTCTACTAGGTTAGCAGGGGAAAAAAAATTAGTAGGCTGTTACTGTAGGCCAAGAGAGAGATGACTTAAAATTTTGGAGGTTCCAAAATACAATTATTTAAGTGTAAGGTTTATGTATGTCTAGGTTTGTTTTCATGTTTGGAATAAAGAGTTAATTTTCAGATATCAACTATTCGTACAGGTCCTTAAAAATACCTAAGTACTAGGACTATGCCTATCATATATAATGTCTAGAATAGCCTTGATGTATTTTTTTTTAATTCTCTTGCATCTAAATTGAAAAGGAAGAAGTAAAGTTGTCACTATTTGCATACAACATAATATTATATATAGAGAAAACCCTAAAGGCTCCATTAAAAAACTGCTAGAACCCATAAATAATTTCAGTATAGTTGCAGGATACAAAATGAACATATAAAACTCTGTTGAATTTGTATACACTAAAAATGAATGATTGGAAGATGAAATTAAGAAAATCTCATTTACATTTGCATCAAAAAATATAGTTTAATAAATATGATGCACAGGAAAAAACAAGAACATATAAGGTGTGATCGAAAAATAAGGAGAATGTTTAAAAGATTATTACAATAAAAAACACATCACCATTAATCCCCCTCACAATACTCCCCTTAGCTTGGAACACACTTATCCCATCATTCTTGCAAGTTTCAGAAGCAGTTCTGGAAGTCCTCTTTCGTGAATGCCTTTACTTTATCCTTCATCATGACAAGGCTCCATGTCACACATCACTTCTGGTAGATGGCAATTTCTATCAAATAAAAACATCATGGTGTGTCTTCATCCACCTTATTCACCTGACCTGACACCAAGCGACTTCTGTCTCTTCCTCAAATCAAAATGACTATGAAAGGTAAACATTTTGAATCAATTCAGGACATCCAGGCAGCCACAATAGCTCAACTAAAGACACTCACAAAAGAGGACTTCCAGAACTGCTTCAGAAAGTGGCAAGAATGATGGTACAAGTGTTTTTGAGGCAAGGGGGAGTATTGTGAGGGGGATTAATGTCAATGTGTCTTTTACTGTAATACATTTTTTGTATTTAAACATTCACCATATTTTGTTTATCATACCTTGTACATAGGAATAAATTTAACCAAGAAGGTGAGAGACTTATACTCTAAGAAGGTGAGAGACTTATACTCTAAAAACTATAAAAAGTTGAAGAAATTAAATGACGAGGATTCAAATAAATGGAAGAATATATCATGCTCATGGATTGGAAGGATTAATATCATTAAAATGTCTATACTACCCAAAGCAACCTACAGAATCAGTGCAATCCCTATAGAAACAACAAGGTAATTCTTCTGAGAACTAGAAAAAATAATCCAAACATTTATATGGAATCACAGAAGATACTGAAAAGCCAATTTTGAGAAAGAATAACAAAGTTGAAGTTATCACACTTCCTGATTTCAAACTATAATACAAGCTATAATAATCAAAACAGTATGGTGCTGGCACAAAAACAGACACAAAGATCAATGGAGCAGAATAGAGAGCCCAGAGAAAAACCTTCAATCATATGGTCAATTAATTTGTGACAAAGGAGGCAAGAATATACAATAAGGAAATGACAATTTCTTCAATAAGTGGTGTTAGGAGATCTGGACAGATACATGCAAAAAAATAAATGAACATTATTGAACCCTTATCTTACACCATACGTAACAGTCAACTCAAAATGAATTAAACACTTAAACATAAGACCAGAAACCATGAAACTCCCAGAAGAAATAATAGGCAGTAATCTGTTTGACGTTGATCTTAGCAATATCTTTTTATAAATGTCTCAGGCAAAGGCAATGAAACAAAAAATAAACAAATGGGACTACATCAACTAAAAAACTTTTGCACAATGAAGAAAACCATCATTAAAATGAAGACAGATCCTACTGAATGGGAAAAGATATCGCAAATACAATATATTCTAGAAGGGGTTGATATCCAAATAAGGAACTCATACAACTCAACAACAACAACAAAATACAATCTGATTTAAAAAATGGGCAGAAGGCTTGAATAGATATTTTCCAAAGAATGTATACATATGGCTAACACACATATGAAAGGGTGCTCAACCGTAATCACCAGGGAAATGCAAATCAAACCACAATGAGATACCATCTCACACATCTTAGAATGGCTATTATCAAAAAGTGAACAAATAACAGGTCTTGGTGAAGATATAGAGAAAAAGAAAAAGTTACACACTGTTGGTGGGATTACAAATGGGTGCAGACACTATGGAAAACAGTAATGAGGTTCCTCAAAAAATTAAAAATAGAACTACCTTACGTCCCAGCAATTCCACTTCTGAGTGTGTATACAAAGAAAGCAAAAACAGTAATTTGAAAGATTGATTCACCCTTATGTTTACTGTAGCATTATTTACAATAGTCAAACTATAGAAGCAATGTAGGTGTCCATCAATGGATGAATGGATGATGATGTGAATATGTATATAAAATGGGATATTATTTCTCAATAAGAAAATAACAAAATCTTGCTATTTATTACAATATGGATGGACCTAGAGGATACTATGCTAAATGAAATAAGTCAGAGAAATAAAGACAAATACCCTATAATTTCAGTTATATGTGGGATCTTAAGAAAACTAAACAAAAGAACAAACAAAACAGAAACAGACTCATAGATGCAGAGAACAAATTGACGATTGCCAGAGGAAAGAGGAGTGGGGCGAGGGTAAAAAAGTGAAGGGGAAAAAGAAGCACAAAACTCTGGTTATAAAATAAATAATCTATGGGGATTGTAGTGCATAGCACATGGAATATAGTCAATATATCGTAATAACTTTGCACAGTGACAGATGGTTACTTAACTTATTATGGTGATATTGTAAGGTATATAAATGTTGAATCACTATGTTGGGCGCCTGGAACTAGTATAATATTATATTCCAACTATACTTTAAAAACCAATTTAAAAGATGAAATGGCTATAATAACTCCTGAAAAAAACATGGAAGCCAGAAATACTTTTTTTTTTTTTGGATCTATGTGGTTTGGGGATATAATGTAACCATTAAATAAGTCAACTTTTTAAAATTAAGGGCCAGAGTATAGAATCAAATTTTTCAAAAATAATAAAATATATTTAATTGAAAATATGCTCAA
>NW_017732779.1:5721-24166 GCF_001890085.2 Hipposideros armiger | reverse complement strand
TTTATTTATTTTAATTTACTTTTTTAGCTGAGCCATCCTGCCACCTGTTGGCAGCTCAGCAGCAACTCAGCTCAGACCCATGTGGGAATCGAACCGGCGACCCTGTTACTCAGAGCTCACACTCTTGAACGAGCTCTTAACCAACTGAGCCACTCAGCTGGCCCCTACTGCTTCCCTATTTAAAAAAAAAATCCATACAAAAACTGTTAACAATGGGCTCCAACCTTATTTAATCTTTACAAAATCTTGTCAATGTATTACTCGCAATTCCCTGAACATGTTACTCATCTTCACTCCTCCAGGCTTCTGTAAAAGCCATATTTTCTTCATGAAATGCCCTTATTTTTTTTTACTACATTAGAAACTCACCTATCCTTTAAGATGCAGCTCAAATAATTCCTCATCAGTGAATTTCTCCATTTTCCCCAAGCAAAATTAATCCTATTCCTCATCTACGCTCCTATATCAGTTTGCACTAATTGTTATCATGGTATTTATTAAAACATACTGTGGTTATTTCTTTACATAACTATCTCTCAGATAAGACAGTGAATTCTTTCAAGTTAGGAGAGTAGTATCTACTTTACCTTAGCTTCCCAAGTTTAGCATGGTGCCAGCTACATAGAAAATATTCAGTAATTTTTTTAGAAATTAAAAAAAATAGATTTAAAAATAAATACAATGTAGCTAAAACATATTTTAGGGTAAGAACCCTGGTGGGCTGTCTTATAACTAAATGAATAGGTACAAGGTATTCAATCCAGGCAGCTGTTGTATAAAATAATCTATCCCTCTGATTGGACAGAAGCGGCTAATGGCTTGTACTGGGAAACTGAGAGCTTTTGAAAGACAGCCTGGCACAGAGGGACTCTGATGTAATCTTGACCAATGTTTTTGGTGTTGCATGCTCTATATACATTCTGAGGTATAATCAAAGGCAAGAAGAATTTCTGAGTATAGTTTCTTCTCCCTACATCAATCTAAACTTTTTAGGCAAAATGTCATAGAAAAAAATATTTATTCTCTTGCCATTTAATACAGCTAGTAGGAAAAGATAGAAAATACTATCTATAAAAATGTTGAAAATATTTTTAAGAAGACTCACCATAAACTAGTGCTAAGATTCAGGGATGGCTTTCTAACAAACAGCTGTGACTTTGCTTCACCGACATATTCATGAGAGAACATTGTAATCACTTTAGACAAGTGTTACACCCTCCCCACCCCCCAAAAAACACGTTTTTTTAAAATACCTTTTAATATCATGGATTTATACCAATTATCTGAATTATTTATGCAAACCCTCTGTGCATTTTCCTCTTTTAAAAATAAATGAGAGGTGGTGCAATATTTAGGATGTATTCTCAAATTAAAAGTAGGAAACCTGCTGCATCCCATAACTCCCTTTAAGATCATGAAGTCAGCAAAACTGCTTTTGATACAGCATATTTCATCAAGTAATTATTAATGCATAATCTTCCTAGGTAATTTTGAACACCCACTCGTTTTTCTTTTAATGAAAATTTATTCTAGTATAACTCTAATTACCTGTAAGTGCGTGGACCAGAATTTTCACTGTGCTCTTTATATTTGCCAGTGACCCACTGCCTTCTAAAAGAAGTAGAACCATTCGTTTTGAATGGATCAGATCATTAACAGGAAGTATATAGATAATTTGGATAATATTCAATTTTAAGTAAAAGTAATTAAAAGCTAAATGTTTAACTCTCAATGAGCCGTCCCTCATTAGATCAAAATCAGGATTAGCAGCCACTGGTTTTCATTTATCCTTAAAATATTAAGTAAAAATTACTGCAAATACTATATTTTCCTTGATGAATTATATTTGCTACATGCAGAAGCAAATTCATTATTCAACTTATTTACTTTTTTCTTTCACCAATACTGTTCTAGTTGAAGATATTTATTTTAAATCCCCACACTCCCCAAATCATATTCATATTGGTTGAAAAACCTCCATTTTTGCACCTACAATGGATTAATTGAAGGTTTGGTCATTTTATTTTAATGTGACAGGGTAAAGATTGTTTATACATCTCAGCTTTAAATTTCTTCACCTGTATAATATATTACATACCCCCAGGGAAGCTGTAAGGATTAATGAGTTTGAAAAGTACATTGACCTTTCTGATGAAACATGCTGTATGAGTACAAAATGCTATTTTACTGTGATCCAAATAAGATACAATGCAAAAAAACCCAAACAAAAAAACTATAAGAAAAGGAGATCAAATCAAGGCAGATTGACAACACAGACATCTTATAGAAATCAGTCATTTTCTCCAGTAAGGTTTTGTCCTGGCTTGTAAAATTTGTTCTTGTCCCAGTTTTTTGTTGTTGTTGTTGTTTTTACTTTTATTTTTTGGTTGGTATTGTTTCTGTATATAATGTAAAAATTTAGGTAATTCCTTGTAAAAAACCTATATACCATTAACACCAGTGTTTCACAGTGAATTGCATATTCTCTCTGTATTCTTCTCTAGCCAGTATATGAGACTTTAATTAATACAACTAGTCAGAGAGTTTTATTGATAGGCTATTATGTGTCAGGCATTGGGCTAAATACTAGTCATAGATTACTTTGTTCAAGTTATTCAACTTATAACAGTAACTTGACCATGGCTGATCAGTGATATTAATATTTTTAAACTCCATAAACAGAAACGGGAAGCCAGCATAGATAAATGTGATTTGGAAAGCTAGATTTGACTGTATAAGTCCACCACAGTTTAAAAAAGGAAGTAATGAATGTGAGTCTAACCAAGAAATGTGTATGGATATTTACTTCCTCTACTCAAATGCCATATTTTTCCAAATAAATTTATTGATTTATGTTCCAAACAATACATTAATATTAGAAAAGGATATGCACTAAAGAAAAGTGTGGGCATTTTGGATATTGGAAAGAGATAACCCTCACTACTTTGTAAATTGGTAAATTAGTGGTCTGGTTTTATGTACTAATTCACTAAATGATAAATTAATGAGACCTATGGGCTTGATCATATCTGAATGTACTTTATAAAGTTTGCTTTTTTGGCCCTTCCAACTTATAAGCTGGTAAAGATCCTAAGTAAGCATTTACCTCATTATTTAATAGTTTGGAAAACTTCAATAATGTAAATTGCAGATTAAAGGAATTGCTAAATGCAGTAGTTCTCAAACTCTTCTATCTAAGTAAACTTAATGATAGAAAACAGTGAAACTTCCAGGTAGAGAGGAATGGAGAACAACAAGAAATTGCCATTCATAATTTATATTCTATTCAATAATATATATGTAATTTATTATAAAGATAAATTTCTCCTTAACTTTGAGGAAATGTGATACTTCCTGACGACTCACTGTATATATTGTTTGTAACTTCAAAGGCATCATGAAAAAATAGTAAAAATCCCCCCAAAAAAAGAGCATTTCAGTTTGAGAAACATAAACTTGATAACATAGATATATAATAATAGAGAAGCCAAATGTAAAATACACTTCAAATGAATAAATGCTATTATATTGACTTCCATTAGCAAATCTATAAAAGAAGAATTGAGGAAAATTTCAAATTGGCTCCCATTTATAATAAAATTACAAAGAATTATTATACCCACATACACAAAAATTTAATTTATATCATCAATGAAAATCCTAAAATATTCAGCATGACACTGAATTAGATACATCACAAAAAAGGATTGCAAATCAAATTACATTACCAGAAAGTCTGACAATATGATCACTTGCCTTATGTTGATTTATGTATTTTATCAGATTGAAGAGATGATAGGTTTGTAGTTAAAAACTAAGAATCTAAAAGCAAGATGCCTAGCAAAATAATTATATTTTTATCTTTTTTTTTGGTGCTGTGGTCTTTGACCATTTATTTTAATTTTATTTATTTATTTTATTATTTTATTATTTTTTTGTTTTTTGTTTTTAGCTAGGCATCCTGCCACCATTTGGCAGCTCAGCGGCAACTCAACTCAGGCCGGGAATCGAACCAGCAACCCTGTTGCTCAGAGCTCGCACTCTTGAGCAAGCTCTTAACCAACTGAGCCACTTGACCGGCCCTTGTTTTAATTTTATTAAGACTCCATTTTTGTATCAGTAAAATGACTTGATAATACAACAAACCTTGGAAAATTCTGAGCATAGTATGTGATCTACTTAATGTTATCATTTGATATTACTATTATATATCATGATTATGCAAAGAAATATTAAAATACATATAACCTATTTTATATATAAGATATATATATATATATATATATATATATATGTATGTATATCTCACATTTATCTAGCACCAGCCCTAGATAAATTCACTGATGAATTCTAAACATTTAAAGTAGAAACTGCATATAATTTCCTGATGAGTTTAGTACATCCTTATAGTCTTTCTCTATGTGGTTATCTAGGAAATCACTAACAATGCCACAAATGACAAATTTGGCAAATATTTACCATATAGAGGATGTTTGATATAAATATTAATGCCAATCCAGTCACAGAATAGCACTTTAAAAATCTCTAGATAAGAGATTTTAAGATAAGAGAGTATATGAGAGAACAATACCAGATAATTGAAATGGTATTAATTTAGGAATATTTGGTAATTGAATAAATAGGTAAAGGACAGAAGTCTAAAGTACTTAAGGATAAATAATATCTACATGATGATGAAAGATTAGTATTAAAATATTTCAAAAAAATTGTAGTTTGGATAGCAAGCTAATCTGAAACACAAACTATTACAGAACTCGGTTAATACATAAGGAATAATGCAGCACCCAAACTCAGAATTCTGGATGTCATCCAAACAAGTAAAAATATAAACAAGATAAAGAGTTTCAACTAGAGATAAAGAGATGAAAAATATCAAAGAAAAATATAACTGGAACAATTGGATTGATCATTCTGGAAAAGGCTAAAGTGAAAAAAATTCAATTCTAAACTAAATTGGAAGGACCTTTAGACAGAAAATGGTGATCAGCCATCTTTCAGCTGTGCTCACATAACAAGAAAAAAAATGAGTTTAAGCTCCACTATGAAGAGTTTAGAAATAAGAAACTGTTGTGACAGTAAAGTTATTTAACCTTTAGAATGGACTATACAAGAATTCAGAAACTTTTTCTAGAGAGTTTGAAATATAAATGTTTATCAGTCTTCCTGGTTTAAGTTACTGTTGTTTAGAACAGAATATAGGCACTTGTTAACTTCATAATTAGTCTCCACAGCAGGGTACACCAACATGAAATCCACAATTCAGATGACATTGAGTTATGCATATTTAGCTAAATGTGTGCCTGTGTATGGAAATGTATGTGGTAGGCAGAAGAGGGAACAGAATGGAGGCATGAGCAGTCCTGGCTGTGAGCAGCAGGCATGCCCCTCCATGTCTGTGGTCTTGAACTTCTGATAGCATTCATTGTTTTTCCTAACCGTGAAAGACAGAAAGGCCTCCCCAACCTCTCCCTGTGGTAAGGGACTCTATTATTATTTTTACTTTTGCTGTTGGTTTGTTTTAAATGTTTGTCTTAAATAAAATATTTTGTGTTTAACTGTTTCAGAACAAACGGATTCATGACTCATATTTGAAAATGTGAAAAGCTGATGCATGTAGTCTAAGTAGCGCTTATTTTTCAGTCATCTGGAGAGTTGCGAAGAACATGAACTTTCTATCTTTCAATGATTCGGAACCTGAAATTATGATTCAAAATTATTTAGTTTGGACCTCTGAAGTTCATCTACTTTACTTCTTGCTCATTCCTCATATATACAAATGTCATTTACAAAAGTAGAATTTCCCCTGTTAGAATAAGCAAATCAATTTAAACATTTGGTGTAGCCTATATGTTTTCTCGCTAATTAACTAGTAGCTGTACCAGTTAATATGGCCAGTGAAAATACTATTTTGCCCCTTTAAGAATATTTTTATACCTAATCAATGTTTATATCAAAATATAATCAGTTCAGCTGAACATAATAATATTGTGAATTAATCCTTCCTCTCATGCCTACATTCAAGTAGAAAGTTAAAAATTAGAACCAGAAAACACCATGTTTTCATTATATAAAGATGGGTTATCGACACACCAAAATTTTGACTATGAATTTCTTAATTGGATAGGATGAGTACAAAGAAAAAAACTGGAAATTTATGCAGGAAATATATACTCTGTACTCCCATGTAGGTTTACTGATTATTCCTGTAAGACTTGAAGTTTTATTTTATTTTTTCTTTAAATGATTTTTTAGCAAAATAATTTTACTTTCCACGCTTTATATGACAGCCAATCATCAAGTACTTAAAGGAAATTCTGTAGAAAATTCTAATGTGTTATTTAGTTTTGCTGTGGGCCCTAAATAAACAGTACTTTAATGGCTTCTAAAAATACAAGATTTTTTTAAGTGCTGGCTACAGCTCTTTAGGTTTTTAAAGTTTCACGCTATTTATGTGTGTTATATTATTGCATGATACACCGCCTCACATTTCTTTTAAAAAATGTTTAAAGTGCTACTCTCTTTTTAACTATTTCGAAAATTCAACTCACATGAAAATTTTAACATTTATGTGACATCTACAGGCAGCAACTGCATTGTGCTAAATACTTTTTCTTAATTAATTTTATTCTGTGCTGTCATACTTATCCACCAAAGTACATCAATACTACACAATACTGAATAGTGGTTAAAGGATGGAGTTATGATGCCTTGTTTAAATCTCACTTAATTACCACTTAACTAAGTGTGTGACTTTGGGAAAGTCACCTGACCTCTGCAAGTCTCACTTCCTTCTTCTTTAAGGGGAATATTTATAACACTTTTTCATAGGGCCGCTGTAAGTTAATATGCTCAAGTCTTCTAATGCAATGCCTGACAGCTAATAAATATACAAGGACTATTAACTACTATTCTTAGTGCTATACTTATTAACATATGCAGTAATTAAATAGAATATAAATGCATTAAAAATTTGGAAACATCACCAGGTGTAGACATAATAGAGATTGAAAAATAAAATCCCACTAGCACCATAGATTCTAATGATTCAAAATTATCTCTCTATATTGTACTTAGATTTCAGGAGAAAACAAATGGAACCCTCAAATTAGTATACTTTAAGAAGGACTGTCAAAGGGACTGTGTACAATATATGGGCAAAACATGGAACTACAGGGAAAATGCAAAACTCCAGGTGAGTTACAGGGGGCCCCTTGAACTTTCTTTGCTGAGAGGGAGTAGGTAGTTACTGGAAACCAGTGACAAAGATTTGTTGATAGAGCTCCCTGACAGGAGCTGAGACCTTTGGACAGGGACATGAGCAGCCCGCTGAGTCTGCAGATTGGGTGGCAGGGTAATAAATATTTCAGAATCGCTGTCCTTGCCTCCTCTAATCTCTTGCCCTTCATCTTCTTAGAGAAAATCACCTGGAAGCCAGAGGGCAAAGGAGCCCACTATTGATTCAATGTAGGTCTAAATCCTACAGCACATAGCAGAATGGACAAAGGTAGAGATTGTATCTAGAATGGCAAGCAGATGAAATCTAGCCTTCTATCTATGGGCCTATCACCTGTTTATCTATCTATCTATCTATCTATCTATCTATCTATCTATCTATCTATCTACCTACCTACCTACCTACCTACTGGTCTATGTATCTCATTTTGAGTGTTTGGCAGGTAAACACAGTTTAATAATACAACTTTAACTTCTGGAGGTTATAAATACATGTACTTCTCACATGTTAAAACAATTTTAGTCAATAACCACTTCATAAACTCAAAAGTTGCCAGAATGTTTGCTTAGTCAAGTATCAAAGTTTGTTTCATGTATAAGTAGGCATAAATTTCCCATGGAAATTTTTGTTCCTACAATTGTTGAGTCTTTCAGTCGAAAATCTTCACATCTCCTGCTATTTGATGACTTTAATTTCTCAGAACTTTTATGCTGAAAAATGTGGCATCTTGAAAAATTCAAATGACCTTAATAAAGATTTTACATCGGTATGAGTTGTATGTCACAGTGGGAATAAGAAGGAAGAGGAAGAGAGTTAGTTGGTGTGTGAAGAGTAAAGGAGAAGAGAGAACGGAAGGAAATGCCGAGGTTGAGGAGGTGCCATACATACATGGCCTACTTCATGCTTTTCGTTTACTGTGATCTAGCTTACATTAAAAGTAGACTACATGGCTGCTTGATTCCATGTTTTCTTTATACACAGTCATTTCATTTATGTTTTATCAATAAATATATATGATTTAAAATTCAAACCCTAGTACAAGGATTAGGGTGAGAAATTCTTGTCTCCTGACCCAACCTGCCCCCAGGGACCGAGCAATACCACATATTTTCACTGTTTCTTCTTATATACAGTTCCATACTTCTATATATCATTAAATTTCTAATTCTTGATTTTAAAATTGAGAGGTGAATAGTAATGATAATAAGTAGTTTCATAAAGCAGGAGGCAATGCTTACAGACAGGCATTCCCAAAAGATAGCCAAATGCAGATAATACCATTGAGCAGGGTATGGCTTCTGCTCAGGGAAAGAACACTTTGTTATTCTTGTTGGTGTTTTTTACTTCTCATTTAGTGGAATTTTATTCTATTCTCTTCACTCCTTCCTTCCCTACCTCCACCACAACCCTAGTTCTTTCAACACATCTGGCTCTATGTCTGCCTGCTCACCAGTATAAATAACCTGTATGGAAAATCTCAATAAAATCCTGCATATTAAAGTTTTTTGTTAAATTAGTATAAATTTAGGCAAATATTATATTTTATTAATTCCATAATTTGGTTATATCCATATTTATAGCTTGCATTATTATAAATTAATAAAATTGTTACTCAACCCACATAATATATAATAACAACATTTTTCTTGTTCCAGGTATAAATTATTTTAATCCTAAATTAACTGTTAAAATTTGTGAATTGTGAGAATTTGAAATTTATCTAATAATGCTGTTAAAATCCTATAGTTTATAATATGTAAGAAATATTTACCTTTTGTTTACATTTATATATGTAAATTTATATATGTGACATAAAGGAAGATCATCTGCAGTGTACTGTATAACAATAAACAAAATTTACAAAATAAAGTTACTAGAAAAGACCATATATGAAGAAAAAGTAAAGACAAAAGGAATAATACATATGGGCAAATGGAAATACTAGGATGTTCATTTCTTTGTTTGCTCTTTTATTCATAATGTCACTTGTTGCATCGAGCAAATTTTTATTGAACTTCTATGTGACGTGCAAAACAATTTACACTGTCAAAGAATCATTTTATATAGTTTATTTAGCCTTAGAAGCCTAAAACCTAGTTGGAAAGATATATCATTTACACATAAGAGATTAAATTATTGGGTTGTCGGAAAAGTCATGACACATTTTTGCAACAAAAAACATAGAAAAAATACATCATGACTTTTCTGACAGCCCAATATTATAGCTAAGAAATAATATAAGGCAATAGTATATTGGTGCATAGCCTAATAATAACATTAATAACAGTAGCAAGAGCAGCAACACATATAGCGTATTTATATTTTTTATGTATTAGCTGACTTACTCCTCACCACAACCCCATGTGATATCACTGCTATTATCTCCAATTATACCAAGTAAATATAGCATATAGAAATTCTCCATGAACTTCCCATGTGACTAAATGTCACATTGGCGCTTCACATCCATACAAACTGACTCTACAGGACTGTGCAGCAGAGACTAGCAGGAAGAACCTAAGAAGGTAAAATTTCAATAGATCTTTAAAACTCTTATAATTTAGACAGGAAAGGAAGAGAAGAGACAGATTCAATTAGAGGAATCAATGTGAGCAAAATAATAGTGTCAGAAAGCATTTAACAAATTTAAGAGACTGTGAGTATATCTGACTATTTGGGAAAAGTACAAATATATGAACAGTAGTGGCTAATGACAATGTAGTTCAGATTTAATAGGTTTTTAAAAAGTGACTGGGTGTAGACTACGGTCACATTGAATGAAATATCAGATCAATGAATTTGGTCTTAATCCTGAAGGTAACAAACAGTCACTGGAGATTTTTGAGGAAGTAATTCTTTATATGGAACAGTGTCTCCAGGGGAAAATGATTCACATAATATATATTTCTAATTATTTTTCCAGCTTGGTTTAGGTATAGTCCTTGCAACAAGCAGGGAAATAAACTACATATCTTGCTGAGAACCCTTCTAATATTCTATTGCTATAATAAAAACAATCAAGGTATAATTGAAAACCATAAGAATGAATATTTTTTTATTAACCCATCTTTTTTTAGTCACCAAAAAATTACTAATGGGAAAATGTAGGGATAATAAGCTTACAGAAAAGCTTGCAGTGGTTTATGCATCTTCTTTAACATACATGCAGGCTCAAATGCATTAAATCAAAGAAAAGGGCCTATCAAATTCAAGTGCCTGGCAATTTATTCTAAAGTCACTGCAATTTTTATATTTGATTATTTGACTTATCTTGGCTTATACCAATAATCACATAGAGCCTTCAGCAAAACTGAGAGGAAAAGCTATTTGTCTTCTAGACCTGTACTCATTCACTTTCCTTGCCCTTCTTTCATCCATATTCAAACTACCTAAAGCAACCTCCTACTCCATCCCCATCCCAGGGGGCTTGTGATAGAAGAAACTCCAATGTACCTTACAAGATTGGATAAAATACTCTGCAGAGCTTCTTCTAGAGTATCTGAGATTCTGTAATCATATGGAAACTTATGGCTTATTCTATACCACAGAGATTGAGACTCTAGTAACTGTCAAGTGGAAAGGAATTTAACTCATCCACATTAAAATATTCAAATTTAAAACTTCTGTCACTAAAATTAGGTGAAAGGTTGAAGTAATTCTGTAATAAGTGATCTAAAGTAATTAATTCCTATGAAAAAAAGGGAACCAAGGTGGAATTAATTTTTCAGATTCTGGTATATATTAATTATAAGAATAATAACTCATTTTACCTACATTTACCTGAATATATTTTAATGCATTTGTCTTTGTTTTCCCAGTATCTAAATTATAGCATACACTAGGTAGATAATAGTATTTCTTGAATGAATGAATGATGAAAATCAACAATGCAAAGATTAGCTTAAAAATGAAGGAATTAAGATAATGATATAAGCTGAATTTCAACATGGTGGTTCAAAAAGTATATTTGAATTCATATTTATTTTCAATAGTCACCAAGTCTTTAATTATCAATGATACCTCTGTGAGATAATTCCATAGTGCAAATACAAATAGAATTATATTAAACCTCTTGGAAGTAATAACTTTAATGAAGTAACCATAAATATGTATACTGATTATACAGATTATTGCTTTGCTTTGTGAATTACTTTTTTTTCTTTTTTTTAATTTTAATTTTACTTACTCCTAACATCTTTTAAGCTGTTGTGAAATCATTTGCCACAATGGTTTTAATTTATGGGGTTTATATTATCCATTTGGCTAGTCATCATCTCATAAACAAGTGTTCTCATAGAGTTCTATCACCCTCTAATAAGTAAATGTTCTAATAGAGTAATAACATACTTTTGACATCTGTACGTTAACTTAAACATCTTTCCCTTTCATTTGGTTGCTTACTTTTCAAAATTTAAGTGTTACTATGTTAGTTTGGCATTTTCTTACATACTTCTCTTTTTTCTTAACTCTTTGAATTCTAAAAATAAATGAAGAACTCACCACATTTGAAACTACAAGACAGGCTACTTTCAGGTGGTTAATAAAAACTCCAGCTACTATATTCCTATAACATACTTTAGGCATTTTCTATGTCAAGAAAATTAACAATTTACATGGTTCTTAATTTCAGATAGATCTGAATAAAGTAATTCTCCAATTATTAACTTTAAAACAATGTATATAATTAAATATATTCTCACTCTTTTGGATACCAGCAGGATTTCTTTGAATTTTCTATACTTCTTACTATATTGGAATTAATTTTGTCAATACCTTATCCTAATTATTACTTTTATACATTGGGTAGAAATTAAGTTAGTGTATTTTTAATGTTTGTGTGGCCTCACAAGATAACTGATGCATTTTAAATAGTTGTAAACTTTTAATTAATGAATAAAGGATTTTGAATAAAATTATGAGTTATTTAAAGCAGATTGCATTTCTTTCTTTTTCTTCCTTTTTTTTTTCCAGCATAGGTACATAATTGTACAAGCCAATGACATAAAAATGAGGAAAATAAATATAATGGCTTAACATTTAACAATTAGCTTGTCCAGAAAGTTAATAATATAATTTTTACAGTGTTTATTTTTAGTAATGACATAGTACTGAACCTTTTTGATTAGAAAAATACTAAACTCAAATTAAATAAACAGATAAGTAAAAAACATTGAATGATTTCTAAGCTGATTTGATTTCATTTTTTACTGGAGAATAAGTGGAGATTTAGTCAGCATGAAAATAGCTATTGCTTTGAGTTATATATTATTTTTCATAAATTGATTGAAGAGATTTTTATGACACTATCTTTTAGTAGAATGGTGTGTTCACATCAAAAGTTGAAAACCAGGAATTACAATTTCATAGTATAAATAAGTGGACAATCTATATATTTGTTAAACAAAGTCCAATAAAAACTTATGGCAGAACTGTACAAAATATAGAAAAACTGAGCATATATAACAAAAACCAAGAACACAAATACCATCAAAGGATCTCTTATTAGACTGCCAAATGGTTTGTTTAATTTGTTGTTATTGTTTTGTTATTTGTAATAATATAACAGTTTAGGATTGATTTCTAGTAAATTAGCTGTAAATTCTTAAATTATGCCTGAATTTAGGGTATAACTAAAATTTACTTCATTTTTCAAAAACAGCATTTATAAATTAATCATAATATTCATACATTAATAAATGTAATCTAAATATTATAATTTAAAACATAACTCAATAGCCATGGGCTAACATATTCATTATAGTTTATATATAATTGAATATATGCTGTTAGTAAAAGAGCAAACCCTTTTTGTAACTCAAGGTGCTATTATTATTTTCCTCCTTCATTACCATTGTGAGTTAAATTGATTCAGTGATTCATTTGGATTAAAAATAATATTTAAGTATGGTATCTGCACATTTTTAAAAGGCATTTACTTCTTCAATACTTTTTTTAGTTCTGACTAATCTGCAGTATTCAGCAGTTATTAAATAGTTCATAATGAGAAGAAACACTCCTGGGATATGAAATTGCTTCAGGGAAGAAATGTAGTATGCATTCAGAGAGTAAATAAATTCCCTGGATGGGCCCTCTCATGTGAATTTTAGTAAATTACTACAACCTGTACTGTCAATATTAATGATTGGAACACTTATAAGAGATGAGATAAAGGGGGGAACATATGCAAACAAAAACCTATTAACTTTCTTTAACTGGTCCAAAAAAAGGAAAAAAGAAAATCAAAGCAAGACTTTCTGACTATGGAAAGAGAACAGCTTATATCTCTCTGGTAACTACTGCACAATCTAATGAGCTACTTAGTAGCTTACCACAGAAGTTAGTCTCAGCCATACACACACAAACACACACATAAAGCAACTTGATTTTTCTACATCAGTGACCATGATTTTTTTTATTGCTTCTACATGATTCCCACACTGTTAAAAATAAGGTGAAGATAGTATAAGAAAAATGGATAAATAATAAAGAAATAATATAAACTAGTGAAAGCAAGGCAATTAAAATGTTTCTATTTAATTCAAATCATATGATGAAGAAAACTAGAACTGATGACACACACACACACACACACACACACAAAAGCATTTAATTTGGAATTCCTCTTTGCCCTAAACGGGAGTTGCTGGAACTAATATTACTCCTAAGGCTACATACAGAGGTAGGGAACACTTAAAGATGTTTTGTTTCATTTCTTGAAAGCACAGACATCAATAATTCCCTTTCTAAAATTTGCTAGCCTAAAAAAGTTAAGAGTCTACAATAATTTCACTGCTATTTAAATGACCCATTCAGAATTTATCTTCAAACACCTGCAACTAGTTTAACCTAATGTATCACAATCTCGTTGAATAGAACTCACTTAAAAGAGAGTAGGCAGGTAATTTGACAGATCAAAATCAGTGATATTTTTATTTTGATCAGCGATATTAGTAAAACTTTGAGAAACAAAATCAGTCATATTTTAATTAGTAACAATGTTTTCATTTTAGTTTTTTTTTTCCTCATTTTGAAGTGGATCTCCTAGTTATAGCTACTAATCAAAGGCTTCAGTTCTGATATAGTTTTCCTGTGTGGGTCCCAGAAGTCCTGCAAATCTTTGTAGTGTTTTATACCCAGATACTTCCTCCATTCCTGTTAACTTTCTGTAAGTAATATACTTATGCAGATTGTAATATACAGGCTCTTTCTCAATCCTGAGTAGACAACACTGAACAAAAAGCAGAACTTACACAGAAGGGGATGCTCAAGAAACAAGGAATGGACGTTATTACACAGGAAAGGACTGACCTTTTATATCTGATATCCATTATTCCACTTTTTCATTCAACAAAAAATACATTGTGCCTGATACGTGCGAATTGTTGTGATGGATGTATAAATGTAAAATACATAACTATATGCCATCTTTATTATAAAGAGAAACAATTTAACCTAGCACATGGTCCTGAGGAAATGGGAAAGGAAGAACAAATACGTATTTTGGGAGGAAGTGAAGCTAAGAATAAGAACTACTAAATGGGTGTCACTGTGAAGGACACCGGACAACCACTGGGACTTAGAAGAGGATTGCACACTAAAAGTCAAATTAAGGTTTCTAAAGATAAACTTTTTGTTCTTAACAAGTTTTTGAAGGGCTACACACTGGCAAAATGTTTTAATATATCAAAGAGTACTGAATAGAGTTGACAGTGGGGGCTATTCAATACAATGAATAAAGCATTTCCTTGAAAGAAGAAATGAAATTTAGAATAAAGCGGTAACTATATTCCAAAATGAATATGGGGACACAAATCTCAATAAGGATATAAAATATGTTGTGAAAATGGACTGATTCTATTTCATTTCCATTAAAAAATCAGTAAGTATGATAACCATTGATTTTTAAAAATGTAAGAACGAAATACTTGAGAGGATTTAGGAAGATATCGTCAACAAGAAAAATAAATGTTGAAAATCAGATGGGCATGTTATTCATTTTGTACACTCTGGTCACCTGACTCCTTGTTACTCTGATTGTTTTGACTGTTTAATAATTTTAAAATACATTCATATTTAGTCATGTTTTGTTTAATTTACATATATAATTGTCCATTGGCTAAATAGTGATTATGGTAGGTAATACTCAAGAAACATGAGAAACATTGATATTAAAATTAAAATTTGTGAGTAAATAAAAAATGAAAATACCATTGTAACTTTTCCTTAAAGATTATTTCAATAATGAGAATAAGATAAAATTATGGTTCAGTGCTATTTAATAAAACCATATGAGGTTAAGTGATGATATAATGAAACCTTTATAAATTGTTCATCTACCAATGCTTTTTGTTTTTTATGAGTTAAAGGCTAGCATTACAATTAAGACACACTCAGACATTATTGGTGGGTAACATAAGATATTCTTGTCTAGATCAAGAACTGTAGTTCTTAGTATGCTTTTATTTCATTCTGTTAATGTAGGAAATTCTTGATTTTTTAAAAAATTGTCAGTAGCTAGAAAGAGATAAGATTAGGAGAAACAATTCACACCTGGTGCGTCAACAGTTTAAGACATAGTTAATAAAGATTCAATTAGATACTATTCTGTTAACTCTCAAAAATATGCCTCTATTTTCTAAAAATAAAGTATGTATCATTCTAGCTTCAGAGTTTAATAGTAATCTCTCCAGCAGAGTGGAAAATCATACTTGAATATTTATTAAAAACATGTTTATAGTTTCTGTGACATGTAGCCCTTCAGCTGTGATCCTATGTATTTATAATCCAAAACCTCAATGTGATTTAATTTAATTCAGTTCAATAAGCCTGTAAAAAGAACTTTTATGTGCAGAGTGGGTAGTAATATCAGAATCCTGTCTGAGATAAATCCAATATGCTCATTCAATTTAATGGTACTTCTCATTAAACTCTCATTATATCCTGCCACTGACAAGAAGTCGGGAAACTTTTGAAGATAGTCAATATAATCATATATTTAGTCCTAAGGGACTAGAGAAAAAACGAATAGGCTCTTTATAACAACCTTTAATGTGACTGTTGAGTCATCAGATGATACTTCTTACATCTAGTCTAAATTTTGTATTTTCCCAAAAGTTCTTTTCAGATATTTTAAGGTACAGAATCCTTAATTATATATTAAGAGTAAACTTAACAAAACAATATGTATATTTCCAACAATATAGTCTATTATTTTCATCTACTATTTTGACAACATATTGTCTTTTAAACAGAGCATACAGTAGGTTCCTGTTGCAGTACCCTACCTATTGTTTTTTATTTTCCATTCTATAAATATTGGATTTAATACCCTCCCTAAAATAATTATTTTAATCCTTTTCCTGTATGTTTTTATTATGTTAATCCTGATGAAACCTCCAAAGTATATCCTGAGGTCATTTTTTTATTGTCACAATTCATTGAAACATGAAAGAGATTATAGATCATTCACTGCATTCTATTATTTCAAAAAAGCATTTAGCTAATGCTACATTTGAGATTACATATCAAGAATAATATTCATTTTCTTTTCTACCATGTCCTTAAATAAATTCTAAATGATTGTGTAGTCATTTCAAAGACTTGGCTATATGTCTTCTCAGTTATGGGAAAAAATATCACCGAGATCTTTGCCAACTCCAAACTTTCTCTTGATTTGCAGACTTACAATTTAGCTCAGAAACAAAATCACTTAGTTTTGTCTGTGTTAAAGTCCAATATAAAATATAAAATAACATAAAGATCCCACCTCAACACTTGACTGATTTCCATGTTTGTTCTGAGAGGAAAATAATTTTTAGGGAATTTCTTTTTTTTTTTTCCTAAGACAAAACAGTGATGGAATGAATTGATTAGCTGAATTATGCACAATCATTCAGAGACCAATAAAGAGTCTCCATCACTCTGTCTATATTATATGTGAGCACTCATGTCCTGTGTCGTGCTTAGAAAAGCTACAGCAAACGGTCTACAGAAGATAGCTAGGAAAGAAGTACTATAGAGCAGTGAGTAAGTATAATAGTATCTGTCTAATGCATACAAAACCCACTTCAATTTTATCATGGGGTGAAACAGGTGACAGCAGCTTAGGTCTTACCATTAGGATACGTTTATTTTTAAAGGTACATAAAGTTTTCACTGCAGGTTTTCAGTTTATTTTATGTTTGTTTCAGCATGTTTTCATTACTACCTTTTTGGTTTTGGTTCCATTATCACTAAAAGGGATACTAATGGTACATGCCTCTTAGGCAAGATTAAATGAGTAATAATTTGGCATATGGAAACACTCAGTAAATGTTTATTATTATCACTACTATTATTATTATTATTAAATGTTTGAAAAACATTTTATGCAATTTTACTTAATTTTTTTAAACATTATGACAAACTCTCAATACCCAACAATTACTTTTTGCCTTTCAAGCAGTAACTAGTTTTACATCTTTATTGAAGTACAAATTAAATATCATAAAGTTCACTGTTTGTAAGTGTAAAATTCAATGATTTTAATAAATTTAGATATTTGTTGCACCATTGCACCCACCAGCTTTAGAATTTTAAATCTCTCCAAAATGTTCCCTTACACCTGTTTGCAGTCAATCCCCAGAACTAACACTCATTCCAGGCAACCAATAATTTGCCTTCTGTTTATATAACTTTTCCTTTTAAAAACATCTTATGTAAATGCAATAATACAATATATAGTCTTCTGCATCTGGCGCCTTTCACTTAACATAATGTGTTGGAGGTATATTCCTATTGTAGCATGTACCAGTAGTTTGTTCCTTTTTATTGCTGAATAGTATTCCATGGTAAGATTACACCAGATTTTATTTATTAATCAGTTGAATGACATATGGATTGTCTCTCTTTTTTGCTATTATGAATAAGGTTGTCATGAAAATTCATGTGCAAGTATTTGTGCAGACATGTTTTCATTTCTGTAGAGTATATTGATAGGAATGAAACTGATCACTTGTATAATAGGTTATATTTAACTTTTTAAACAAACTGTCAATGTTTTCTGAATATATTGAGTTATTTTACCTTCCCACTCGCAATGTTTAAAAGTTAAGCTACTCCACGTTCATGGAAATACTTGATATTGCCTGTTGTTTGATTATAGTCATTCCAGAGATATCTCTTTGTGGTTTAAACTTGCACTCCCCTAAT
>NW_017732779.1:0-4123 GCF_001890085.2 Hipposideros armiger | reverse complement strand
TATTACCCAAAGCTATATGCAAATTTAATGTAATCTCCCTCAAGATCCTAACGGCATTGTTTTTCAAGAAATGGGCAAAAAAAATCAGCAGATTTGTAGGGAATAACAAAGAGCCCCAAATAGCAAAACAATCCTGAGAAAAAAGAACAAGTCTGGAAGTATCACACTCCCTGACTTCAAATTATATTACAAAGTGACAATAATCAAAACAGCATTGTATTGGCAGAAAAACAGACACATGAACCAATGGAACAGAATTGAGAACCCATAAAACAACCCACATATAAATGGGTAAATTATTTTTGGCAAAGGCGTCAAAAGTATACAATGGAGAAAATAATGCCTCTTCAATAAATGGTGCTGGGAAAATTGAAAAGCCACATCCAAAAGAAAGAAACAAGATTGCTATCTGTCAACATACACCAAAATTAACTCAAAATGAATCAAAGACCTAAATATAAGATCTGAAACAATAAATTGCATAGAAGAAAACATAGGTACCAAATTTATGGACCTTATAAATTGACCTCAAAGGCAAGGGAAGTATAATAAAAAATAAATAAATGGGACTAAAACAAGCTAGAAAGCTTCTGCACAGTAAAAGAAACCATCACCAATAAAAAGAGGCAACCAACTAAGTGGGAGAAGACATTTGCAAACAACTACAATAAGAGTCTAATATCCAAAATATATAAAGAACTCATACAACTCAAAAAAAACCAAAACAAAAAACAACAAAAAACAATCAAATTAAAATGTGGGCAGAGGACATAAACAGATACTTCTCCCAAAAATACATACAAACTGCCAACAGAGACATGAAAAGGTGCCTTAACTTCAGAAACTATTAGAGAAAGCAAATCAAAACCATAATGAGCTATCACCTCACATCTGTTAGTATGACCATTATCAATAAGACAAGAAATACCAAGTGTTAGAGAGGCTGTGGAGAAAAAGGAACCCTCATACACTGCTGGTGGGATATAAATTGGTACAGCCACTATAGAAAACAGTATGGAGGTTACTCAAAAATTTAAAAGTAGAGCTACCATATGACCCAGCAATCTGTCTCCTGTGTATATGTCCAAAAAAATTGCAAACATTTATTCTTAAAGATATATGTGCCCCTATGTTCATTGCAACATTAGTCACAATGACCAAGACCTAGAAACAACCTAAATGTCCTTCAAATGATGACTGGATAAAGATGCAATACATACATACAATGGAGTACTACTCAGTTATAAAAAAATTATGAAATATTGCCATTTGCAACAACATGAATGGATCTTGAGACTATCAGGCTAAGTGAAATAAGTCAGATTGAAAGGACAAGAACCATATGACTTCACTCACATGTAGGATATAAATCTGAAAGCAACAAATGAATAAGACAAACAAACAAGCAAAAACTCATAGACACAGACAACAGTTTATTGGTTACCAGAGGTTAAGGGGGGACAGGGGGTGGTAAAAGAGGGTAAAGGGGTCAAATACATGGTGATGGAAGGAGAACTGACTTTGGATGGTGAACACACAATACAATATATAGATGATATATTATATAAATATACACTTGAAACCTATATAATTTTACTAACCAATGTCATCCTAATAAATTTTATAAAAAAAGAATCCTAAAAAAATAAAATAAAATGGAAAAATATGGAAATTACTTACCAATTTATAGTAAATATAAATTCCTCTCCTCTCGCCTTAGTTCTTATGAGTATTTCTTTTTTAATGAATGACACTATATTTTTGTTCTTACTCTGACCTCTCCTTACTTGGCTGCAGTTAGTCATCCTTGAAATTGTCTAAAAATAGATTTTTCTAACAATAATTACTCTCATCGCATTGTCCAGGTTAATTTTTTATACAATTCTCCATCAACTAAAGGATAAAGTCCAACTCAGTAGTATGACGTGTAAGATCTTTCAATAGATCTTGCCCCTCTATTGCCATTTCCATTATATTATATTCATATTTCCCTGAATGTATGACACAGTTGTTTAAGAAGGTTGCTCGGGCCTTATCATCACCGTGAAATTTTATAGAACAGATCATTACTTGGCACACTGTCTTCAAGACAGTTTATGATATTTTGCCCATTAAAATTTAGATAGATAGACAAAAGCTGGTATCAGTTTGGGCTGCTATAACAAAGTGCCATAGTTTGGGTGGTTAGTAATCATAGAAATTTACTTCTCACAGTTCTGGAGCCTTGAAACCTGAGATCAAGGTGCCAGTATTGTTGGGTTCTGGTGAGAATCCTTTTCTGGGTTACAACTCCTTGTTGTATCTTCATATGGAAAAAGAGCTCTCTGGCCTCCTTTAAGGACACTAAATCCCATTCCTGAGGGCTCAGCCCTCATGACCTAATTACTTCCCAAAGGCCCCCTCAAAATACCAACAAACTGTGATTAGGCCTTCAACATATGAACTTTGGGGGTACACAAACATTCATTCTTTTGCAGAAGGATGGATAGACAGATAGATAGATGATAGGTAGATAGGTAGGTAGATGATAGATAGAANTCTCAAGAAATCCCTGCACAAGTACAGAAAGATACATAAAGTGGATGCTTTATTTCAACATTTTTACAGTAACAAGGAATGGGGGTAATCTAAGGTCGCTGGGGGCAATATTAGCATAATAAATTGTAGTGGATATGTACAATAAACTCCTGTGCAATATGTAAAAACCAATGAATTTGAATCCATAGATATTTTAAAGATTTAGTGAAAAAACTGAGTTATAGCTAGCTATGTAAACAAGCACACAATGAAATATATTTTATATGAAACATGGTCATCAAAGTGTGCATTAAAGAGTGCATAAAAGGAGAAGTGGGGAGTAGGAAAATACATAAGAAAAAGGGTGAGGTAGGAGGAAAATATGCCATAAATTGAAAAATATCATTAGATGACTGTTCTGTACCTGAAGTGCCCACAAAAGAAAAAGAGAAAAATCTGACTATAAAATTTACTTGTCTAAATAAGTCTACTAATCTGTTAGTAATCTTTTTATCCCTCCAGAAGAATGAACTACATAATTATAGTTATCAATCATTACTATACTTATTTAAAGTGTAGAAAGAGAAGTATAGAAAAAATATTTTCTCAAGGTGACCCAACCAGAATAAAAGCATGCATAGAACAAAGACCATGGAAAACTTCTAGAGTAATGTTCTATCACCTACATACCATTTTCTCTCATTAGAGTAAATGTAAGGGGAAAAATATTAGGAAACGAAAGTGTAGTGATCCCAGAGGGATAATGTACAGTGTAAATAATTCTCCCTTTTGTCTGCAGTGGCAAAAATCACTGAATTATTTTCCAGCTAAAGAAGCAAAGAGGAGGTGAAATATCTAAATTTTCTTTTACTGATTTTCTTTAACTTTTAACTTTACCGTGCAGTCAAAATGGATTTCTCATTTTGAAATCAACAAAGAATTTCATTTTGCTTTTCTTACTCTGACCTTGGGTCGATTATCCATTTGTATATTCCATCTCAACTGCTGCATTTCTAAGTATCAAGGACCGATGCACGGCGAGCTGTGCTTCTTAATGTATCATATGCTCACAATGGTTTTTCATATTAGCTATATGTTGCATTGAGATGCACAGTTAATCACAGTAATACACACTATAAACTATGTTGCAGTATTTTTAAATTACCTCTTTCACATATTAGGATGGAGGGCGGAGTTGTGGGGGAAAGACTTGTCTAGAGGTTAAAGGAAAATTCATACATTTTTTTCCACAGATAATATGTTATAAAATATTTAATGTCAGCTCATTTAGTCTGACTAGTCCTTTCATTAAGGGCTTTTTAAAAATTGATGTAATAATGAATCCTATACACCTGATTTTGTTTTTATTTTCTTTTTTAACAAAGGCAAACTGAGGAAAACCTATTCTATCCTCATTTGTGTTAATATAAATTTTTTTTTATCTTTAGCTGTAAAATCTACTAAAAGTTAGTGTGGATTACTGAACATGGACCCCTTCCCCCCCTACCCCCACACACGCTTTAATTCATTACAGCATCCTTCAAAACCTGTTATATGCCATTGTTGGTTGTTGTGTCATTATGGAAAAATCAGGTTTAGTCTTATA
>NW_017732778.1:251824-254535 GCF_001890085.2 Hipposideros armiger | reverse complement strand
TGGGCTAGGGCATCTGCTCTTGAGGGAAGACGCAGTGTGGTGACGGCTGGCCGCTGGCTTCAGGGCCAGCCTATCCTGGAGTTTCTGTCCTGCTTCACTTTCCAGGTGGACTCACCTTCTTGCTTGTTGCCTGACAGTATGGGCTTCTGCTCATTAAAAAAAAAATTAGTCTGTCTCAACAAATCACTGAACACAGAGTTTCTGTGAAAGCCAAAATGCCAGTCATTACTTGACAATTTGCCTATGCATCTGCCATGAGCTATTTACTTGCCTGTTGATTAATTTAACCATAAGTAATATTGTGAGAAAATAGAAAGTAATTAAAACATCAGTTCACACATGAATCAATAATCCTTCCAAAAGGATTCATGAAAAGAGAACTAGGTGACTTATAAATCAATTAGACATTAAGTTTAGGGTCTCTTTTCTATCCTGGGCTTCAGAGAAGGTAAGAGATTGTTGAGATGGATAGTGCCTTGTGACTTAGGGCCATTTCAAGTTCTTTATTTGCCTGAAGAAAACATTTTAAATGTCTCGTGACTCTATTATCGCTTCCCCTACCAACTCCAAATAGTCCACAGCCCAAAAGAGAGAAGTGCTAGAGCAGAAAGACCTATGCAAAAGACAGTTTATGTAATTTAAGATAAGACTGGCATTAGATGGTACTGGTTCGAATTTAAACTCTATCACTTCCTGACTGTGTGAATTTTTGGAAATGACTTCATGTGGGAATCTTGGTTTCCTCATCTGGAAAATGGAGAATACATATCTCACAAGGTTGTTCTGAGGATCAAATATGATAATATTTAGAAAATGCTTGGGGTAGTACATTTGTCAGTAGCTAGTAGGGAATATAGTTTATCATTATGAGCACAGGTACAGAATACAGACTGATCAGGGTTTAACTCACTCTAGGCTCTTTTGTTCACTAGCTGTATGACCTCAGGTATGTTTCTTAAATTTTCTGAGCCTCAGTTTCCTTATTTCTAAAATAGGGATACTAAAACCTATAATACGAGATCAATGGATAATATAGTTCCTGATATGCTGGAATGCGACTGGCAAAATATATTTATTTTGCCATTGATTATATCTTACCATTATTGAGTTATAACCTACATGTATCTATAATGAATTAGCAATGAGTAAGCATGTGGATAAGAATAGAATCTTGTTGTCAGTACAGCAGATAATTCTAAATAGCTGTTCAGGGTAAGTCTCAGTGCAAGGTGCTCTCGGGAGCTGGTGTGATAAATGCAGAGGTCGATGGGTGCCTGCCTTCATGGAGCTAATCATGCATTGTATGAGATAAAACATGGTTATACATAAATAAGAGAGAAAGCTGAATATACTGAGTGGTATCACAGAATATAAAAAGGTAAATTTGATCTAACTTAGAGAATAAGAGATGGTTTGATGGGGGATGACATTTAAGCGGCCATGGAAAGCTCAGCAGAATTTCAAAGAGCAATGAAAATTGGATTAAGTGAATCCTAGATCAGCGGTTCTCAACCTACCTAATGCCGCAACCCATTAATACAGTTCCTCATGTTGTGGTGGCCCCCAACCATAAAATTATTTTCTTTGCTACTCTATAACTGTAATTTTGCTACTGTTATGAATGTTATGAATCGTAATGTAAGTATCTTTTTGTTTTCCGATGGTCTTAGGCGACCCCTGTGAAAGGGTTGTTCGACCCCCAAAGGGCTCGCGACCCACAGGTTGAGAACCGCTGTCCTAGATGAAGAAGACAATGTGAGCAAAGACACAAAAGCAAGAGACTACAGGATATGCTTGTGGAATGATGAATTTTGTGCCAAATGTTGTGTGGTATCACTTATATGGGGACTATAAAAAAAGCCCAACTCATAGAAACAAAGAGCAGAATGGTGGTTCCCTGGGGCTGGGGTGGGAGCTTGGTAATTGGAGAGATGATAAAGGGTACAGACTTGCAACTAGAAGATGAATAGCTTCTGGAGAGTCATTAGCATGGTGATTATAGTCAATAATATTGCATTACATACTTCAAAGTTGCTAAGAGACTACATCTTAAATGTTCTCACCACAAAATAAAATGACAATTATGTGACATGATAGAGGTGTTACTAAAGTTTCAGTGGCAGTCATATTGCAATACATAAATGCATCAAATCAACACGGGTACACCTTAAACTTACACAATGGAATATGTCAATTATATCTCAATAAAAAAGACAAGATGAAAAATTGTCTTCTCAACCTTCGAGTGGTCCAGTTTAGTTTTGTTAGCACTCAACGTAGTATGTGTTTTTGCATCTGTTTAAGTAAGAACTGAAGTCAGAAAAGTAAATTGGGGGCAAAAATTAAAATGGGCTTATTGCAATGCCAAGAGATTTTAGGCTGTTTTTGTTTGTTTTTTGTTTTGTTTTGTTTTAGTAGGCAGTAGGGAGTTTTTGAAGATTTTTTTTGTTTAAGCAAAGGAATGGCAAAATGGGTTTTAATTAAACACTATAAATTTTTATAGTCTATATACTATACACCAAGAACGGTGCTAGGCACTGGGGTTATAAAGATGAAATGGGACCTGAACTTTATCTTCATTGTGACAGATATAAACAATAATTACAATAATAGAAGTCTGTATAAGCGTCAGACTTCACTGATTATACAAAAGCCAAGAATTCTACTAGGAGTTGTGTGTGTGTGTGTGTGTATGGGGTGAGGGGTGGGGG
>NW_017732778.1:195510-251087 GCF_001890085.2 Hipposideros armiger | reverse complement strand
CTGTTAGGGAAACAAATCAACAAAAAACGAATGCTGTGAAAGAGTATTTCTAGAGACTATGGGATGCATTCAATTCAGATTAGAAGATAGAAGTGATATAGAAGCCATACTTCTGTTGGTGGCAGCAGCAGTAGTACCAGCAATGCCCATTTCAAGTAGTGGCTTCAGAAGTAGCAAAGGTGAGTGAGAGACACCTCAATTCCTGCTAATAAATAAGAGATGGCAGCTTGAGGAATATCAGCTCTGTGTGAGCCCTTAGGATACTGTGGAGTAATGGTAATTTTCTATAGTTCTTAATCTAAGGGCAATAACACAAGGGTTTCTTTTGTTTTCCAGTCCAACATTTTTATTACCCTGAATTAAATTTCTGTCTGCTTCAAAAACCTTGAGCTGTTTGTTTTTCTGATTTGATGCTTTGTCTAGGACCAACATTCTTAGACTTTGGGTAGCCAGGCTTTTTGTGTTTTATCCTATTATCTTAAGCAGTAGCTATGATGAAAGGCTTCTTGAGAAACTGAATAGCTATCACACTGGGGATATTAAAGAATTTTATGTGAGTTATAGAATTATAACATAATTTGAATTCAGTTCTGCCATGTCTCTGGTATTAAGGCAATGACTATGAATGAGTGGGACCCTGAGAACAGTTACATTTGGGTGAATGAATCTGAGAACTTTGAAACTCTATATTACCATGAGCCTCCTTTCAATATAGGAACAGTGGTTTCTTTTCTACTTGAGGAAATTAGGCATCCCCTGCTTGAAAAACATCAATAACTTTACCTAATGATTTCTATTCTCTTCAATGTCCATCCTGCTAACCTGCATTTATAGTATTTGACTAGAGTCAAATATCCCATATATTCTCCAGTGGAACATGCATAAAGTCTCAATTTAGAGGAGAACCCTACCCAATAATTAATATTGCAAGATTTTTATTTATATTAGCATAAACTGGGTAATATGTATGAAAATATATACTGTGCTAGAGCAAGAAGAATAAAATTACATTACACTGGGATATTGTATCAATATGGCTGCACTGATTTGACTATTATGGATTGAACTGTGTCCCCCTCCAAATTCATATGTTGAAGTCCCAACCTCTAACACCTTAGAATATCACAATATTTGGAGACAGGCTCTTTAAGGAGATAATTCAAGTTAAATGAGATCATTGGGGTAGGCCCCACTCGATGTCTACAGTTAGAGATAGGGCCTTCAAGAGGGAATGAGATAAAATGAAGCTATTAGGGTTGGGCTCTAATCCAATATGATTGGCGTCCTTATAAGAAGAGGTAGAGACACTAAAGATGCACCTGCAAGGACCATGTGAGGACATAGTGAGAAGGTGGCCATGTGCAAGCCAAGGAGAGAGTTCTCAGAAGAAATCAAACCTGTCGACAGCTTCATCTTGGATTTCTGATTTCAAGAACTGTGAGAAAATAAATTTCTGTTGTTCAAGCCACCTAGTCTGTCATATTTTGTTATGGCAGCCCTAGCAAACTAATACACTGACATTCAGTATTTCATGCATTAGTCCAAGCAGCCAGGAATGGAACAAACGAGCGCTTGATTTGATTGATTTGAAACTTCTGAGCTCATTTGTGAGCTCAACTCAGTGATGACTAACATTCAATCACAGAGCTTACCAGGTATAATGTTTGTCCTTGGGGCTGCAAATAAGAAACCCTGGAAGGCGTGTTAAAGCACTGATAACGGGGCCCCACCCTCACAGTTTCTGACTTAGTAAGTCTGGGCTGAGGGAAAATAATTTGCATTTTTAACAACTTCCAGGGTGATACTGAGGCTGCTGGTCTAGAGGCCACAACTTGAGAGTCACCTAGGAAACTATACAGGCATTCCTTTAACTGGGGAACTTCTCAATTCCTTAGAGAAGGGAGCACCAGCATCCATTAAAAGCTGTAGAGTGAATTTCCTCTGAAGATCAGAAATGATAGTTGAGTGGTGGTGGGAATAATGGGGATGCTGGAGAAGTGAAGGTCTGGTGGCAATGCTTAAAACACTGGATGTAAGATGGGATATAGTTAACACAATAGACAGCAAAGCCAGAAGAAATCAAAATGTTTGAGCCACAGGGAGGTTTAGCAGTGGCTAAGTAATCATTTTCTTCCTTGGGGTGGAAGAGATGGGTGCTAAAATATTGCTTGATCTAAAAACAAAAAAATTAAATCCTGAGTCTGGTGGTGAGAACTCTGACTTGAGTTGTCACAAAGGGCTTTTTTCCGGACTCCATTCCTAAGCCAATTCATAGATCACTAGTCACTTTAGTGAAGGGGAGGTCAAGTTTCCTTGCATTGCCACAAATAATATCATAAATCTTCAAAACTTTACTACAGCAATTGAGGAAGTGGAGGGAAATAGACTTGGGAAGGATTACTAAACTATAGCTCAGACTTGACATTAATCCCCAGGGACCTAAAATAACACGATGGTCCAATAGCAGAGGCTTATAGAGGTCAGGTATTAAATCAAATTTTGAGCTTTCTCAAAGTGAGCCCCAGTGATTATGCAGACATAATCATTTCCTGAAACTATAGTTGAAATAGACATTTTTGGCAACTAGTAAAATCCCACATTGGATTCCTGATCTGTACATTAAGGTCTATTATTAAGAAGGGCCATGCAGAAACCACTGAAATGTCAATTACAACCAAAATAGAAAACCAAATGTAATTCTGCATCCCTGGGGGCATTTCAGAAAGTAGTGCCACTATCAAAGATTTGAAAGATTCAAAGTAATAATTCCTAAACATCTTTACCTAATTTACTTTTTGACTCCTGAAAAAGACCAGTGGGTTCTGGAGAATATGCATGATCATGAGCCTATCAAGTGGTTACTCCAATTACAGCTTGTGTTCCAGGTTGATCTCTTCATTGGAGTAAATTAGCACAGTCCCTGGCATTTAGTTACTGAGCTGAGTAATTGAGCTCAGTAAAGAAAATGTTTTTCTTATACCATTTAATAAGGACCATGATAAATAATTTGTTTTCATCTGACAGTGACAACTGTACACTTTTACTGTGTGATCTCAGGGCTATGCCAGCTCTATGGCTCTCTTTTCATGATCTAGATGACAGGAATATTAGTCATTTGCCTTCACAAAAATATCACACTGGTCCTCTATCACATGGCATCATGCTCTCTGGACATCCTAACAAGGAGTGTTCTACATGACTTGGTAATACACAAAAATCCCAGTGTGGAAAATACATTTCTGAAAACTAAGGGACATCTGGTAAAGTTTCCTTGAATATAGTGATCAGGGACATGAACAAATGAAAAACGAATTTCACTCCTTATATAACCTACTACTAAGAAAGAGGCAGGATGCTTGGTCGACCTATTGGGATTTTAGAAACAATATATAACTATGTTTATGGGTGCTTCTCTGATTCAGTTACTAAAATAACCAATAAGCTTAACAGCTTTAAGAGGTGCCTAGGCAAGAGAAGAATTTGCAACAGATCTTGGGTACAATGCAAGCCCTCCTCCACTTGGTCCATGTGTCCCAATAGACTACGTGATGCTGAAAGTGTATATAATAGATAGCGATCCTATTGATACATGCCTAGATGAGGTGAATCACAAGGTGTAAGACACAAAGTCAAGTGCCCTTTAGAAAACCATTCTGTTCTAGCACAACAACAGTTTGCTTGCTACTGGTCACAATCAATGTCTGAATCCCAGACCATGGGACAGCAAGTGTCAAGAATTGGACTTATCTGATCCAACGATCCAGTAAATGTAGCAGCACATCATCACCAAGTGAAAGTAAATAATACAAGATTGGGTTTGAGCAGGTATTAAAAGCATGATCTTGGACCATTATAGTAACTGTATTGTTTATTCTTTTTTAAACCATTTTTATGATCCTGTAGAACAGAGGTTGGTAAACTTTTTTCTTAAAGGGATAGATAGTAAATAGTCATGATTGCAACTATTGAATTCCCCCATTTGTGTGTAAGCAATCACAGACAATATGCAAACAAATGAATGTGACTATGTTTACATAAAACTCGATATTTGGCCCATGGGCCACAGTTTGCCAACCCCTGTTGTAGAGACTCCTTTACAACTAATTGACTGAAGGAGAAAAACATTAGGCCTAAGCTTACTTACCATTTTGCACAATATGCTGGGACTAGTCAGAATCGTTGCAACATTATAGGCCTAATCAAGGAAAGTCCTAAAAGATAAAAGGGTATGGAATTATCCCAAAGAGCAAAAATTCAAGCAGTACATCTAATTGACACTTTAATAGAGATATGATAGATCTACACTATATGTATATACACTGATTTATGGAGCATAGCTAAGAGTTTGGCCAGATGGTCAGGATTTGGAGAAGAAAAATTTGGCAACTTGTTAACAAAAATATCTACAGGTGAAGCATGTATGGATGGACATCTCAGGACAGGCATAGATTGTGATAGTTTTGCTCCATGGGAATAATTAATAAAGGGCATTCAGAACAGAAGAATATCTCAATAGTCAGGGAGAGCAGATGAATTTTTGTTATGGTCAGTTGAGTTCAGTCAACCTCTTCTTCAGCTTGATGGGTAATGGGTTCAACTGTGCCCTGGAAAACATATGTCCAAAGTCTAGCCCCTGGTACCTCTGAATATAACCTTATTTAGAAATAGGGTCTCTGCACATGTAATTAAGTTAAGGATCTTAAGGTCATCCTGCATTTAGGGTGATTCCTAAATCTAGTGTTTGGTATTCTTAGAAGAGAAAGAAGAGGAAGATCTGAGACACAGAGACACACTGGGAAGAAGGCCATGTGAAGATGAAGGCAGAGATTAGAGTTTTTGCCAAGGAACAACAAGGGTTGCTGGCAGCCTCCAGAAGTCAGAAAGTGGCAAGGAACAAATTTTTCCTTAATGCCTCCAGTAGCAATCAACCGTGCCAACACCCAGACTTCAGATTCCTGGCCTCCAGTACTGTGGGAAAATACATTTCTATTGTTTTAAGCCACTCAGCTTGTGATGCTATAGCAGCCCTAGGAAACTAATTCAAGGTGCTCGCTTAATGGGAAAGTAGACTTGACATTAAGGGTTGAAAGCTATGAATATGCTCAACCATTAATGCTGATATGGCTACTGCCCATGCAGTGTTCCCAGCCTGTCAGCATATAAGACTGGTATTGAGCTCAGAACACAGCACCTTTTGGGGGCGGGGTGGGGGGGATATCAAGCCAGCCATTCAGTAGAAGATTGATTACATTAGACCCCTCCCCTCATGGACTAGGCAGTGGTTTATGTCAATTGGTCAGACACTTATTCTTTTTTTTAAGATTTTATTGAGGAATTGGGGGAGGGGAACAGCGCTGGGGAATCAAGGGAAGGGGAACAGAGAACTTGCTGTCATTTTGCTCTTCAGTCTAGTTGTGGAGAATGTTGCTTCACTGGCCAATGTTGGATTATCACTGTGCTCTTCCCGGGTGAGGCAGATCGGTTGCTGGCCTCTAGATGGCTATTCATGACAGCTCTTGGCAGCTCACACCAGGTGCCGGCCACTCACGCTGGCTGCCGGTCACACATGCATGGTAGCTTATGGCAGCCCACTGCAGCAGGGGCTGCAGCCTACACCATGGCCAGTGACTCATGGCAGCCCAGCTCCAGGTCAAGCTGTTGTTCACCATCTTAGCTGTAGAGGGCAGTGTCACGGGCCCCCATGTGGGATCCAAACCGGAAACCTGCTGCTCAGAGCTGGCATCCCAAGCCAGCTCTTAACCAACGCGCTACTCGGCTGGCTCCCAGACACTTATTCTTGATAAGTGTTCACACTTGCAATGCTTCCATATGCAGACTCACAGAATATCATACTTAAGGTCATAATGTGCTACAAAACATTGCTCCTGACCAAATACTAATTTACAGCGAAATAAACACAGTCATAGATTAGAACTATGGAATTCATTGTTTCTCCATTATCCTGGTTCAGCAGGCCTTGTAAGATGCAGAATGGCCCACTAACAAATCAGCTATGATGCCATGTGGGAGGCAAAACCTTGTGAAGTTAGGGTGTTGTCCTGTAAGAGATGAAATAGGTTTTCAAATATGCTGCTGTTTCTTTTATGGCCATAACTGGACTTCAAGGGAGGTGAGGAGTTTGTATAAAGCCCAAAAAGACCTCGAACAGCCAAAGCAATCCTAAGAAAAAAGAAAAATGCTGGAGGTATCATATTCCCTGACTTCGGCTTGTACTACAGAGCAACAATAATCAAAACAGCATGGCACTGGCAGAAAAACAGACACAAGAACTAATGGGTAGAATTGAAAATCCAGAAATAAACCCAAATAAATATGGACAGATAATTTTTGACAAAGGAGCCAAAAACATACAATAGAGAAAAGAAAGCCTCTTCAATAAATGGCATTGGGAAACTTGGAAAGCCACATTCAAAAGAATAAAACCAGACTGCTCTCTGTCATTATGTACCAAATTAACTCAAAATGGATCAAAGACCTAAACGTAAGTGTAAGATCTGAAACAACAGACTGCATAGAAGAAAACATAGATACTAAAATTATGGACTTTGGGTGCAAAGAGGATTTTATGAATTTGACCTCAAAGGCAAGGGAAGTAAAAGCTAAAATAAATGAATGGGACTATATCAAACTAAAAAGCTTTTTCATAGCAAAAGAGACCATAGACAAAATAGAAAGGCAACCAACACAATGGGAGAAGATATTTTCGAACTATGCCTCTGATAAGGGGCTAATATCCAAAATATTTAAGGAATTCATACAACTCAACAACAACAACAAAAAGCCAATCCAATTAAAAAATGGGCAGAGGACCTGAATAGACATTTCTCCAAAGAGGACATATAGATGGTCAACAGACATATGAATAGATGCTCAACATCACTAATCATCAGAGAAATGGAAATAAAAAACACAATGAGATATCTCACACCAGTTAGAATAGCTATCATCAACAAGACAAATAACAAATGTTGGAGAGGCTGTGGAGAAAAAGGAACCCTCATACACTGTTGGTGGGAATGCAGATTGGTGCAGCCACTATGGAAGTCAGTGTGGAGGCTCCTCAAAAAATTAGGAATAGAATTACCATATAACCTAGCAATCCCTCTCCTGGGTATCTACCCCAAAAATCTGAAAACATTTATCCGTAAAGATATATGTGCTCTGATGTTCATTGCAGCTTTGTTTACCAGCAGCCAATACATGGAAACAACCAAAGCATCCTTTGATAGACGATTGGATAAAGAAGTTGTGGTATATATACACAGTGGAATACTATCCTGCCATAAGAAAGGATGAAAAAGTGCCATTTGCAACAAAATGGATGGATCTTGAGATTATTATGCTAAGTGAAGTTAAGTCACACAGAAAAAGTGAAGAACCATATGATTTCACTGATATGTGGGATATAAAACTGAAAGCAACCAAGAAACAAGACAAAGAAAGAAAGACACAAAAACTCATAGACACAGACAATAGTTTAGTGGTTACCAGAGGGTAAAAGGGGAGGCTAGATGAGGGTAAACAGGGTCAAATATATGGTGATGGAAGGAGAACTGAATCTGGGTGGTGAACACACAATGTGATATATAGATGATGTATTACAGAATTGTACACTTGAAACCTATGTAATTTTACTAACCATTGTCACCCCAATAAATGTTAATTGGAAAAAAAAGAATTAAGGGAGGGGTTAGGCAAATTAAAATTCACCAAAATTTTGTAAAGAGGTATAGTATATATTGAAATATGTAAAATTTGATTTCAGCACATTTGCTCCCAGAAAATTTCACAGGTACCCTTGTCTTTAAAAGAGAAATAATCTTTCTAGTTTCTTCGCAGGTGGATAGTTAAGGTAATTAAAAGAAACATGTTCAAAATAAAATTAGCATAATGAAGAAAAGCAGTACTATTCCATCCAACAGATGTGAATACCTGTTAACGTGAATTTACAACTATTCCAATAATAATAGTTGTGTGAAAGTAACAGGATGTTCTATTTTGGTTAAATAATGAGTGCTTGGTAAAATATTACATTGGAAATTATATGTAGCAATGATGGCTTTTAAGTGTTCTACCCCTACCCTTAGTACCAATATTATTTTTATAGTTGAAATTTAATTGTTGATAGTTTTCTATTTCCTTCTCTTGATATTCTTATCTTTTATAAGTTACCCCACTGTGGCAATATTGGAATTTAACAAATTTTATTTTCTGATTTTATTTAAATTTTTTATCGTGTACTCTATCCTCATTGTTACAAGTGCAGCTACCTCCATTCTTTATGACAATGATAGCTCAGAAGAAGAATGATGAAGCACACATATTACCATCTGTAAATATAACTTTCAAAAAGTCATTGTGTTACATTGAATATCCAAGTGTTTCTAATCACATCTATAAATCTCAGGAATATGATCAGCATACACAAGCAAAAAATAATGATTTCCATAATATGCCTAGAATTGGAACATAATGAAACATTCCATTTGTACATTTGCAGAACCTAAACATTACAGTGTTATATAGTAGAATTTCCAGCCAAAGAACAACGCTGTTTTTAAATGATGCTTTTAAAATGAACGCATTGCATGCTGCCTTGTACAGTGATACCTCAATTAACAAATACCATGAAAAGAAAGCTCTTTTAATGGAATCATACAATTGAAAAAGGGAATCATCAATCATGCTTAAAAGAGCTGCCTAAGATTCTACCCTCCACACAAAAACCCCTCATTGCCTACGGCTATATGTCAGGGCCCAGCTGAAGGTAAGTAATTTTTTTAAAAGTCAGTTACCATTTGTATTAGAAAATTCTCCTTTCTAATTGTTGACAGTTTTTTCTTTCTGCAAATCCCAGAGGACAAAACCCAGAAAATGAAGTACCTAATACCCTGTACCTCTACCTATTAGAAGTTCTGATAAATGGTGATCACCACCTCTTGTGTATTGATTGGTTCTTATAACTAAATCTCAATTATGATGCATCGTTACCTTCGGTAATAATTACCTTTTAACTCTAGTTCCCCCAATTTTGTTAAAGTAAAATGACTAGCACATGCATCGGCCCATAGTAGATACCCTACTCAACGCATGATAGGTGCTTTGTTCATTACTCCTATCATCTCTCTACACTTAATAAATTGTTATGAAGACTAATTCGCTGATGGTTCTGAACAGAAATTATTGTAGCAGACCAGAGCATTTGGAGAAGAAAACCATGACTTACCCATCTCTATTACCATTATGCTTCGGCATATGGGAGAGGGGAGTGGGACGAGCAGTGGGCATGACTGGACACTTGAGCAGGAAATGCCTTACTTGCCAACAGTTGAATCTTGAGAGGAGCTGCTAAACGGGGGCTGTTCCATGTCCCAAAGCCGGCTTAAGCTCTCAATGCCTGCTTAAATTTAATGGTGAGCCAAATTCAGGGGTCTAGCAAAAGAAGAGAAGCCTGGCTACCGCTTACTCAAGTCAAATTAGTCAGCATTTTGTCCAAACTGCTCAGTAGGGACAACAGTTCAGCTAACCATTTATGAGACAAACAATGGCAATTTGGATGGTCTGTATCTGGCCCTGTCATAGATAAACAGAGGGACATTTGGGACTCTTATCTAAGTCTTACAGGGAAGAGTGGTTCTTTGCAGTAAACCATTTCCTGAAATACAAAAAAGTGGAGGGATTTTTTTTTAATTTTTTAAATTTTTTTATGGAACACTTCTTGAATTTGTGTGTCATCCTCGTGCAGGGGCCATGCTAACCTTCTCTGTATCATTCCAATTTTAGTACATGTGCTGCTAAAGCAAGCACTAGAGCAATTTTTTTTAACCATTGTAGTTTTCCAGAAGTACTGGCCTTAGGTAAAGTCAACAACATCAGTCCTTAATATCTCTTAGAAGTGAAACAGTAAAATGCTGGAAAGGACACCAGCCCCTGTTTGAATGGTCACTACATTGTGCAGACAAAGCTTGGCTACAAATCTCAGATAAACCTATGGACCATTCATCTACTCCCATGGCCAAGTGAATTGTACCAGTTGCAGCACCCAGAACTATTTGGGATAATTACAGAATTCCACATTAAGGGAAAGTTACCAACAGTTCAGCTGATACCTGAGTTAGTCTGGACATGGTATTTAATAGGAAACAAAAGGAAAGTGAACCCCTTTTCACCTTTCAGCTCTTCAGTGTCTTGTAATTTCTGATTCACTGAAATAAAAAAATTAAACAGAAAACAGTTTTCATTTTTGTCAGCTGTTTCTAATAAAAGGTTAATAATATTTTAATAATATTTATCTCTTGGCTCTTGTGAAGATTTGGGGTAATAGCCAATGGTAGTAATTCAGATAAGAGCAAAAGGCTAATGGAGGAAATATTTTGTCATATAGAGATGACCCAAATTCTTAACTAATGCCAAGTAAGTGACTTTCTGACACATTATTCTCTTCTTTCAACCAATAAATACTTATTGATCATTTAACATGTGCCAGACTCTGGATAATGGTAACAAAAAAGTGATTGGGGTATTTTTCCTGCTTGCCATGCCTCTACTAATCTAGTAGAGAGATCTAACACTTAAAATTTGCTCACAACCCAATGCTATAAGTACAGGTTAGTACAGGATCTCACTAATACACAGGAGAATATATAACTACCTGCTCCTTGAAAGGACTCAGGGATCTCCTTACGCAGGAATGATATTTGAAGGAAATGCTGAAAGATAAATTAGGCAGACATAAAGGCATGGAAGGACTTTCTAGAAAGTAGAAATAGGAGTTGTAGAGGCAAAAAAGCAAATAAAGCATGTTATATTTGAAGATGCACCAGTCATAAGGGGTGGACAGAGAGTAGAAGTAGTGAGAAATGGTTAGCTATGGGGCTATAGAGCAGGTTATTTCTCAGAAGGTGATCTCAGGAACCCTGCAGCAGAATTCCCTAAACTGACTGTTGAAAATTCAGATTCATGGTCTTTAGGTGAGATCTACTGTATGACACTGTCTATGGAGTATGTGTCTAACATCCCAGGTGACTCTGATACACCCTGAAGTTTGATATTCACTGCTGTAGATAGAGGTTGGCAAATTTGCAAGATGAAGTTCTTATCTATTAACACTAAACTACGGAGATTAAACTTTATATGTATTGGGTTGTCGGAAAAGTCATGACATATTTTTTCTATGTTTTCCGTTGCAAAAATGCATCATGACTTTTCCGACAACCCAATAGTTGGGAAACAATGGAGGTTGTAAAACTGGATTTAGGCTGATCCCATTTTCCACACAGTAAGATCACTGGCTACAATGTAGGTGATAGATGGGGAAGGGGGATGGTGACACAACAGTAGTAATAAAGAGTTAAGATGTGATTGCCGCAATCCAGGCAAAATATTGTAGTTTAGGGTTTAAACTAAAGTAGGTTGGGGAATAATTTGAAAGATATTTAAAAGGTGTAGTTGACCAAATTTTGTGTTCAATTAGACACGGAGGAAGGAGCTTAGAATGACTGTGAGGTTTCTTGCTTTGGTGACTAGTATTTCAAAAAAATGTGTGTACAGTAATGCCCACATTTGTGTGTATTGAATGCTTTATACACATCACTTTATTAATACTCTCTATGACTCTGAATGAGGCAAGTTATTTGTCTTTATCTTACCTCTTTACAGTTCATGAGGCAGAGTCTTAGAAATGTAATTTGTCCTAGATTCCAGACTCCGTAACAATTAAGCACCAGTGCCAGGATTCAAATGCAGGCAGACTCAATATAGACTCTACACTTTTACCCATTGCACCCACCACTTCTCCACAGAATTAACAAAACATTGTCTAAGAAGGGCTCTTGCACATCTCACTGTAGAGTTCACGAAGGAAGCCTATGGTGTCCTGGCCAGATTATTAAACTAGTACAATAGTTTGTTTCTCTGTACACTCCAGTCTTCATTTTGCTTCTGTATTAATTACACAGTCTCTCTTTTAGGTAGTTAAGATCTGAGAATTAAAAAGTTGGTCTTTCTTTGAATAGCATGGTACCAAACAAATTGCTCTGTTTATAATCACAATATTGGCCACTACTTCCATAGGGATGTGAAATGGCATAATTTCTTTTCATAGGCGATGAACTTTCATTTAACAAAACATCTTCACAGGCTATTTTGGGTAAGGAAAATGAGATGCTCCTTATCCCCTGTGCTCACTGTAGGATAGAAGGGAACTGTGAAACTTATGTTCTGCATTAACAAATTCTAACAGGTGTTCGAATGGTTATTAAAACAATACAAGTAATAACAAGTCTTGGAGAGGCTGTGGAGAAAAAGGAATGCTCACACACTGTTGGTGGGAATGTAAACTGGTGCAGCCGCTATGGAAAACAGTATGGAGGCTCTCCAAAAAGTTAGAATATAATTATCACATCCTCTTATAGGTATCTACCTCCAAAATTTGAAACTTTTATCCATAAAGATATATGTACCCCTATGTTCATTGCAGTATTATTCACAGGGGCCAAGGTATGGAAACAACCAAAGTGTCCCTTGATAGATGACTGGATAAAGAAGATGTGTACATACATACAAAGGAATATTACTCAGCCATAAGAAGAGATGAAATATTTGCCATGTGTGGCAATATGGATGGAACTTGAAAATATTATGCTAAGCGAAATAACTCAGACATAAAAAGTTGACAACCATATGATTTCACTCATATGTGGGATATAAAACTGAAGGCAACAAACAAGACAAAAAATAAAACAAAAATTCACAGACAGATAACAGTTTAGTGTTTACCAGAGGGAAGGGGGCAGGGGGAATGCAGATGAGGGTAAAGGGGGTCAAATAAATGGTGATGGAAGGAGATCTGACTTAGAGTGGTGAACACTCAATGCAATATGCAGATGATGTACTATAGAATTGTATACTTGAAACCTATATGATTTTATTGACCAATGTCACCCCAATAAATTTAAAAAAGAAATAATGAAAGATCAGGAGAAGACAGGGAAAAGGGGGACAAAAAGAGGTAAATGAGTCTATCAGGAAAAATTTCTCAGTAATAGAAGTGGTCAAAGGAAGGGGAGCATTGACTATCCAATTTTATCCTTGCTGTATGATGCTACGATGTAACCCTTACCCTGTCAGACCAGACATTTTATATCAATGGTGACTTTCAAGAGTGCTGTTCTGAGGAAATAGAGGAAAAGGGGCCATGTTCCATACATGAGTCAGTGTACATCAGAAAGCATATTGCTCTAAAAGGACGATCATGTTCTCATAAGCCTGTTCTCGTAAACCTAAATTTAAAATCAAATATCTAATGCAGGCCTTAGAAATTTATGTTCAATTGCCTAGAAATCTCAATCTCACATCCAGTAGGAAATCCAAATACCATTAATGATTTATATTTTAAGTTGAGTAACATAATAAAGGGATGGAGGAATGGAGATAGGGAAGAGATTATACAAGGGGAGAGAATGAAAGATATTTGGGCTAGGGGATTAGCAACTAAAAGGTGAGGTAGCAGCACAGGGTAGGAGAGGTTTGAGGAGGTGATACAAGGAGAAAGACTGCTGGGAGTCATGAATTAAATCTCTTTAAAGTTTTTATTAAGAGAATAAAAATTAGCATGGTGATTAAATTTAATTTTACAAGCAGTTAAACCCTGCTAGGGTTTCCTGTTTCACAGTGGCTGGGTGTTTAGGGACCACATTCTCCAGATTCTCTTGACTCCAGGGCTTGGAATACAATTAATGTTCTACCAACAAGGGGGATTTGAGCATGATTTAGAAGGTAAAAAGGAGGCAGAGCCACATTATTGTTTTTCATTGGCAGTGGTAGGCAAATGCATGGGCTTCAGCAGTTGTGAACTTTTGTAGAGGTTTGCAGTGATCATAAAAAATAGGCTTCCTGCATTTTTGTGTTCTGGTTGGCAGAACCTGGTTACCACCTGGTTCTCCATGCTACCCCTGTGGTGGTGAACCTGAGAGCTAGTGAAAGTTCTCCCTGCTGTTTGCATCTTCAGTCCTTCCAATGGTTTCATAAGCAATTAACTCCCTATATTAAGTCCAAATCTTTAGAGCGATTTGTGTGTCCCGAAACTCAGATTTGGAATTGATGTTATTGAACTTTATCTGAGCCCTGTATGCCTAGAAAATACTAATAGTTATGAAATGACCTTACCTTTTTGTTCTCAGCCTTTCCTGCCCTCACATATGCCAGGATAAGGCCTTGCTCCATCCCTCGTCCTGAGTCCCTTAAGACTGGGATGATTTCCTTGTTCACCTGTTTCTGTAAAACACAGGCCTCTTCCTTCTCTTGGAGACATTTTTGTCTAACAAATGTTCTCTTTATTAACAATAGCCTGAACAAAGTCATCTCCTTGATGGGTTAGTGCATTTCGTCTTTCACAGGATATTTTGTTAATATGAACTGCACAAAAATTACTTATCTCAGGAATTCTTTTAAGATCAATGGATGGGACTTTCTTATTATTTTTTATGGTCTTCCCCCAGACACAGCTTAAAGAAATTTCCTAACACCCATGTGTCATTATGGGTTCAAATGACATCATAATTAAAATTGTACTGCAACTCACTCTAGGACAAAATTATGACTCTGATCTTCAGTAAAACATGCTTATTATGCTAAAATTACTTTTATGCTATGAGAAGCAAATTGTTAAGGGCGATTCTAAGACTGAGTGGGTACGTCATGCTATTTTTTAAACTTCTATTGCTTGTATTTGTATCCTAGAGCAAGTCACTTATGTCTAAAGTTTAGATCCTCTATTAAAAAATAATTTGTTGAATTTTGGGGAAAATATGTGACAAAGGTAGCACTCTTCTTTAGAAAGGTACAGTAATATATTTGTATAGTAACATAAATTTCCTCTATGAGCATGCCTATCTAATAAAAACACAGATTTTTAACATAGGAAAGTTTTCTTTTATAATCATAGCCTAAAACCCAAACTTTTTTATTAGTTGCATTCATCATCTTGTCTTTCTTTTATAAATAATTCCCAAAATAAACAACAAAAGCCCATAGGAATTTGAAACTGTAGTATAACATTTATGGCATTTTACACTTAAAATAAGGTTAAATTCTTTCTTCTTTTCAAAAAATTTATTCTGTTATACCCCTATGTTTTCACCATATAAGTCTATCTCTGTATCAAATTTATAATAGCTAATTTTACCTATCAATGATTCTATCTTCCTTTCACATGTGCATAAATTTTGACTGATGTTCTGCAGTGTGTGACAAAAAGTGTGATGCAAAGAATAGTGAGAAGAAGAAAAAAAAACTGTAGAGATTTTGTATTATGAAATATTTCCAGGCTTGCTAGATTGAAAGTAAAATAAAAGTATCATCAGTTAGCATAACCTGCTTTATGCTGTGGAAATGCAATTCTCAATGGTTTAAATGTCCATGGTTTCATTTCTTGTTCATTGTAGGTCATCAGGGAGCTCTCTTCATCATAATGTCTTAGGGACCCAGAGGATGGAACCACATCATCTCAAATGCATAAGTGACCATACCAAAGTCAAAGGAGGACTCTCAAATTCTCACTAGGCAATCAAACATTCTGTCTCTGAACTGACTAATTCCCCTTTTACTCACACTCATTGGTCATGACTAGTCACATGGACCCACCTAATCTCAAACTGTTCCTGAAATAGATGAAAGAAAGCCAGAAATATTTGGTATACAATGCAATTAATGACTACCACAGAAACTGAGGGAGGTGATCAATTCTATAAGATTTTTGAACGGTATTATTTGGGTTAAACAATAGAGGTCATACTCGCACGTTCTATTTGGGTTATACCTACATGAAGCAATTTAGAGGACATGGCACATTTTATTTGGTAGATGATCAGTATCCACAGGTAGTCTTTAATGGAGTTGCTTTTTTCGCTATTATATCCTGTGTTCTCCTTATTGTAAGATCATTTGTGTACTTACTGAATATCCAGTATATACACACACACACACACACACACACACACACACACACACACACACACACTGGATATATATATAGTACTCACAGAATACAATGGTGAATTACCACACATTGTATACTCAGGGAATTTATACAAACAGCAATAATACATATGCATACTTATCACAGAAATTATAAAGTAATAAATGTGAGACTTTAAAGGAGGAACAGATTGCTTTGGGCTAGGTAGGAAAATGACAGTAGCAGAGGTCATATTTTTGTTGGATCATAAGGAATGAATAGTATTTGAATACTTGTAGAGGGAGGAAGTAAGAGTGGCAGGGAAAGGAATGGTATGAACAAAGCTATGGTAGTAGAAAATAGTGGTCTGATGAAAAACAGTAGATCAGCAAGAAATTCTGAAGCGAGTGAGAGAGAACTTTGAAAATATAGTAAAACTATGGCAATAAAACAGTTAAGATTAATTGCAAACATAAACTGATTGCAAAGATAAGAATTTTATCTGATATTTTATCAAATGTCATAAAGTTCGGAAAATTATTTAGGAAATCTCAGGTAGGATAAAAGATGAAATAAGACCTTTATTGCTTGACATGACATTAAGGAAATTAGGAAATTCCACTGTGAATGAATTTTGAAACAGCATTCTCAGGAAAAAAACATTCAAAATGATCTAAACAAAGGTTAATTCTAGCACATTTAACATGTGGAGCTGCCAAAGTTGATTACTAGGTGGGACTAGGACTGTAGAGAAAGTAGTAATATAAATTCACTTGTCCATTTGCTTACACATTCATTATTTTAGCAAGCAATTAAGAAACTCTATTGATGTACTAGCCACTGATTTAGACTGATGATATCGATGGACAAAGAGGACTCTGAGTCTAGCAGGGAAGACTTTCCTTAACAAATGATATTTAAAATGGGTTAACTGTCATGTGAGTGAGAGACATGTTATAGAAACATGTAGTTTGGGTACTTACTCTGTCATAGGAGGCCTTTCTAGAGAGAAATAAGTATATTTTACATCTTTTCTAATGTTTCCATCCACATTTAATTACTATAATCTTGTCTCTATCGTCTGTAGTAAGGGAAGTCAGGACGAGTGTAGGTGTGAGCTAGAATCCTAGAAAATAATTTTTATTTTACTAAGTGTATCAGTCAGGGCTATTGATTACACACAATAGAAACCAAGTCTGGTTGATTAAAGTATTTATTGGAAAGTATTCAGGTAACTCACAAAAATCACAAGGCAGGCCAAAGAGCAGAAACAAAGGAGATCTTGTAGCCAAAGCCACAGCCCAAATCATGCTGTAAAACGTGTTTGATGACAATACCACTGACCCTGCTCATAGACATCAATCTCAGGAGCATCCACACCAAACTGCCGGTACCAGACCCTGCAGACTCCCTCTGACACAGCTGCCATTATAACCTGATGTTGTGTTACCACTACTACTTATTCCAGCGTACATTCCTTAACTTTCCCTGATTCCCATGTCACTACATCCAACTTAAAGAACACACATCCCACTAACTATGCAAGCAGACTCTAAGGTGGCTACCACAATCCCTGCCTCCCCTATTCACACCTTTGTATAATGCCCTCTCCTTCAGTGTGGGCAGGACCTGAGACTTGCTTATAAGCAATGGGGTAGACAAAATATATGACAAAATATATGTGATTGCATATGATTATGTTACATAAGCTTGTAATATCCACTTTCCAGAGAGACACTTTTCCTTGCTGGCTTTGAGGAAACAGGCAGCCATGTTGGAAAGGCACACATGGTAAGGAACTGAGGGTGGCTTCCAGCTGACAGCCAGCAAGTCACTGAGCCACTCCATCCAACAATCCATAAAAAAACACACAAAAAAACCTGAATGCTGCCAATACCCACATAAGCATGGAAGCAGATGCTACCTCAGTCAAGCCTCAGAGGAGACTGCAGCCCTGGCTAACAACTTGAGGTGTTGGACCCACTAAGTAAGCATTGTAAGACTACTGAACCACAGAAACTGTGAAATAATATATGTGTATTGTTTTAAACCACTAAGCGTGTGGTGATTATGATACCACCATAGATAACAAATACAATGACTGAGCCTAGACCCTGGGCCTGCACAGAAGCAATAAGGGAAGTTGGGAAAATGAGCATCTCTACTTGTTAGCTTCTCAAGCAAACTTGGAGGCTTAAAACAATAGCAATTTATTCTCTAACAGTTGTGGCAGTCCGAAGTCCAAAATCAAGGTGTTGCCAGGATCACACTTCCTCCAAATGCTCTAGGGGAGAATTATTTGTGCTTCCAGCTTCTGGTGGCTTCTGGCATTCATTGGCTTGTGGCAGCATAACTCTAATCTCTGTCTCTTTCTTCAAATCACCTTCTTTTCTCTGTCTTTGAGTGTCCTTTTCTGGGACTTAGAAGACCACTCTGATTTAATTTAAGGTTTATCCTAATCTACCAAGACATCAGTCTAATCCTTACCTTAATTACCTTCACACTAAATTTCCATAACATAAATGTGCTTCCCAACTAGGAAAAAGTACTCAGAAAGCATTGCCATTTGGTTAATTTATTATGTCTTGATTTATCTGGCAAAAGTTGACCTGGTCAACATATTTTTCTCCAGTATGATTTGAACTACTTGTTTTTAATTCAACAAAAGCACATTTTGGGGGAACTACAGGGCGATTTCATTCTTGCAGGAAAAAATGTTTTAGAGTCTAATACCAAACCAATGACTTCTCCCTTTTAAAGTTCTCACCTTTACTCTATCCTATGTTTATATATGAAGAAAAAATTCTCATTCAAGTCCACTGAAATAAAAAACAAAGTAAACCTATACATTCATAGTCATTCACATGAAGACCCTGAAAACATGCTCTAAGTAGAAGAAGGGAATAGAAGATTTCCTTCAAATAGGAAGTTGTCTGAACTCTGAGGGTATTCCCACTTGTCCTTTATTCAACTTCAAAGGCAAAAAAGTTTTACCAGAGCTTTTTGAAATTAAGAGATTCTTTTGTTTGTGAATTATGGCCAGTGATGTCATGTTTGTTTTAAAGATTTAGTCTAGACTGCGATAATGAGTTCCAATAAAGAACTCTCCATAAATTTTCTTCTAAATTTCTACATACTCAGCAGGACTGAATTTTGGGGGTAAGGGGAGAAAAAAATAATTTTGGATGTGATTTACTGTAAGATGCAATAGTCAATTTCTGTGATTCAAAACAAAATCAGTTTCACAAATTCTGTGTAAAGTTTTATAAGGATCTGCATAGGAATTCAATAGGCAGATTGAAGACTGACATGAACAATCCGAAACTGCCAGCTATACACCCTGCTACTCCTTTTTATCAACAGTGTTTTCTACATCCCCTCTGAAGTTAGGTATAATTTCCTGCTTATGTAACAAACTCATAAAGGTGTTAACCAATGGTCATTGGGGCCAATTCAAGGCCAAAAGGAATCCCCAATTTGGGGTGTGGTGAAGCAGAAACTTTATTCAATGCAAACAGCTCAATTGTGATACAGCACGGCTGAGACTAGAGCATGGCTGTAGAACAGCTCAATAGTGCTACAGCTCAATTATGAAGCATCACAGCTGTGAAATACAATAGAATGGCTATGACATGGTCCTTGGGGGGAAGAGGTCCTGGGGCAAGGTGGCCCTGCTCTGCTCCTTTCCTCTACTGTGCTCTAGTCGCCTCAGGCTTCTTCAGTGTTTTAGCTCCAGCTGGGGAAATGCAGTCTCTGTAGTCAGTGGAAACAGAGAGTGCTCTCCAAGCCAAACCAGAGCTGATTTATATAGAAATCCCCACCCCTGGCCCCTGATTGGCTCATCTGCATGCATACGAGGACTTCAAATCCTTGCAGTTTGAATGGCCCAAAAGGCACTGTCCTCATTGGTCAGGATGGAGTTGCTCTGATTGGTTGGTGAAAATGCTGATAGAGATATAGCTGCATGGCTCCAAAGGATGGGGAAACCCTCAGTCCTATTAGTTGAAATAGAATTCCAGTAACTTCTTTATAAGGGCTGGCTCAGATGGCAGGAACATATTGCAGGAAGGCAGTTCAGTGCACTTTTCCCTGAAGTATGGTTTGCATAAGAAGTCCCTGTTTAGAAATGGTGCTAGGCTCTGCTTTTTAAATTTGAGCCTAGTTAGCCACCAGGGGCCCTTCTTGGTAGGTACCGTCTATCTCAGGGTACAAAGGTAATATTGATTTGGAGTGATTAAATATCAATCTTCCTCTCTCATAATGCTTTTTTAGCATTAAATTAAGAAATAATTTGTAGTGTCAGCATCACGCTACAGTTTAATGGTTTTCAAATAGAATCACAATATAGCAGGGAAACTTGAAAAATTCAGTTTTATATTTCCTGTACAGTGTTGAAAGTTGTTAGTATAGCCTACTATCCATACAGTAAGCTCTTAAGTAATGCACTAATAAAGAAGAAATATAATCTTGAACCACAAAAGTCAAATTTGTTCATTGGCAATCTTCTAAACATTGTATATTAATGTCAGCATCAAATCTGAATATCTTTGACACCTATTGATCACCAAGTTTGATTTAGTGTCCAGTTCTAGTTCAAAGCAGAGAAACCAAGCTGTCAGAATTATTCAGTTTAAATATAGACATAATGTTGACCTCCAAATCTATATTTGGGCTGGTATCAAATGCTCTTCAAATGCCAACTTTCTTCTAATGACCAGAAAAGATCACCAATAGGATTATTCAAAGATACCTCTCATCAGTCAAACCCACAAAAACTCAATATCATTTAAATTTGCTTCTTTAAAGTATGAATGTCTTATTTATTCACTCAAAAATATTTATTAATCTGCCACTATAGATCAGGCCCTGTGGTAGATGTTTTTATGCTATATCAGGTGTTTTATTGTCATTAATCCTCATAATTCTTCAGAGTAGGTAGTATTGCCTTTCTTTATAGATAAAGCCAGTGAGAATCAGAGAGGTTATACGGAATTCAGCAAATAAATTATTTGAATTTAACCAAACATACTCTATAGGTTTATGTAAAGTCAAGATTTACATCAAGTATGTAAACATTGTATACTAGCTAGAAACTTTTTTCTTGAGAGCAAGTCAAATAAAAGTGAATTAAGCAATTTGGGATTTACTTTTGTCATATAATCAGATATCTGGATATAGCTATAGATTTCTGTTAATACTGGTTCAATAGCTCAAATACATCAAAACCAATATTTCTGAAATTACCCTGGTCTTCCCCCACACCACCCCTCTTCCCTAGCTACAAGCAACATGTTATCAGTATTCCAGGAAGACGAGCAAGGAAATGGTGTCGATAATACTGAGCCAATCCCTTTACCAAGAAAGCAGGAACTATTTTAGGAACCATTCTAACAGGTTCCCAGTAACACACCAAGATCCATACCACGTGACCACCCTCTACTTGCAAGAGAATCTAAGAAAGTAAATATTTTTTCAGCATCTGTGATAGAAACAGCAAGGGGAAAGAAAGCAGGAAATTGGTGTTGGATTTTTCATACAATGAAACCAGAAGTCATCACAATACTTATCTATTGCCTATATTTTTATGGTGGGACACACACACACACACACACACACACACACACACACATGCAAGCAATAACAAAACAACAAACAGAAAGACAGCCTGGAAAAAAGCTTGCACAGGGTATGTGTTCACATGTTTATTTATAGGTGTGTCTGTATGCATATAGGTGGGTGGGATGAGTGAAATATAAAGACCAACATCTGGAACCTAGATAAAAGATATAGACATAGGAAATACAGCAAGATAGAATAATAAAAGTTAGTTTTTATATGTGACAGCTTATTTGTAATCCAGGAAAAGTTGCAGGAAACATACTCCACATAATATCATTTCCTCAGTGGCTTCTCATTGCCTACCAATTTGGTAGATGCTCTTAATTTGATTTTTAAGGTCCTTCAGTATCTGGCTTCAGGCTCATTTTTAGTTTACTTTTTGCCCTTAATAACTATGTTCCAGCTACAGTGGTCTAACCTACTTCTTGGATATGCCCTGTATTTTTCTAACTTACTGATGCTATCTTGCATCTTAATGATCTTTATTTATATTTTCTTGTTTTTACTCATAATGTCTGCTATTCAAGTTTTAGGTATCTTTTAAGACATGTCTTAGATGACAACCTCTCTATGAAGACTTGATTTCTCCACCTGAATCTTCAGACAAGAACCTTTATAATACTTTTCAGAAAATTATTCCTTATATAATAATTGCCATGATTTTTAAATTTAATTCTATACTCATCCTCCTTTCATAAGAACATTTTTCTCAATCTTTTGCTTCTTTCAGGACCAAGTCTATCTAGTTCCTTGGATAGAAAAACAAAATGAGTGAAATAAATGTGTTGATTTGACAAAAAACACAGAATGTTCTCCTCATAACTTTCTTGATGTTTAGTTACATCTTATCACAACATATAAGACTATTAATAATCTTTAGCGAAGAGAAATAGTACTCACAGTTGATGAATGAGCTTATATAAAAACAATGAAATGGAATAATAGATTATGAGGATAATTGACACAATGGGTCTATTAGAAATGTAAATGCCCATTTGGAAACATCAATTTGTAAGAACAACATTGGAGCAGCTCATCTTCCTTCTCTCCCAAGTACTCTAAATTTTATATAAACTTAAAATGATCATAAAGTCTGAATTCTATGGCAAAAAATCAACTGATAGACACAAAAGAAACAGCAATTTCATTTTAATAGTGTTTTTCTAGTCAGATAAAGGGTTTTTGTTAAGTTTCAGGAGAGATTTATTTTAGGGGATAAAAATCCTTCAGCTTAGTTAATCACTAAAGGTTAATTTCATATAAGATTTATGTGTCATGGGCATGGAAGCCATAGTTTCCCTGTTACCTATCAGTCTTCAGACCAACAGTTACTATGGTTTACACCCAAATCGAGGTGGTATCAGTTTAATATGTGACTGTTGCACTGTAGTGTTGACATCTGTGCTGTGCTCAGTGGAACAATTACTGTAATATTCTTGATACTGATTCAGTACACATGACCCTGCCTCAACAACAATAGCTCAAATTGGATCTCATCTTACTAAAACTAGCTCATTCTTTGATCTTTGCTGATTGGTTGGCATTAAACATACCAATAGCATTTAAGAGTTTATAAGAGTTTGTTATATGCTTCTGAAGCTCATACATTATTGAGAATAAGATTACACAATTATTCTATTGGACTACCAAAGGCAATGAGATAGGGTTGTGGGAGAGTGGAGAATGTTTAATGACAGCTCAGTAGGTGTCATTGCATACATATTTCTTTGTAATTGTGTGAGTGTGTGTGTGTGGGGGGTAGCTAATGTTATAAGCAGAAAATTAAAAATCAGCTCTTTCGTAGGAAAAGGAAATTTACCTCCTGTTGTTGCAACTTGCTAGAAAACAGAGGCAACTCAAGGAGAAATACACATATACAAAACAGTGCTGAAAGGCACAGCAGGATGCATGCAAAGCATTTCAGAGGAAAGCAAATATCGGGGCTAGTATTTAAAGTATTTACCAAGAAGATTTTCTCAGACTGTCATGTACCCTTTGCACATCCCCCTTTGGAGGAACCTATAGCACAAAAGCACACACACAAAAGTAAGCCATTTAGGATTACAAAATCTCGTCTTCAGTTTTTCAAAAGCCTAGGCTTTAAAGGACTTTGGTGTAACATGCCACAAATAACTTTGAAAGAAAAAAAAATGAAGAAATAGGCAACCCCCTCATCTTTCTCTCCAGACTAAATGGACATTCTCTGGAAGGAAATGAGAGGACAACAGAGAAAGCAAACAACTTAGCCTATGGTGTTTCCTCAAGAATGTTTTTGCTTTGCCCCTGCCCCACCACATACAGAGATCTTAAGAAAGGATACAGGAGAATATTCTGGATATACTTGGAGAACTATGAACATCGAAGAGCTGTAATCTTGTCCTTGAAGTAGAACCTAGAGTAACCACACAACAAGCATGCTGCTGGAGCAAATCCAAAGCAAGAACTAAGCCAAAATCCTTCAAAGTGGAAGTGCAAAAGGTATCCATAGCCTGATGGGTTTAGAATTGGTAGGATGTATCTATTGCACAGGAGGGTCCTGTGGCCATGGAATAGGGATTAGTGCCCTGAATTTGGAACAAGGAGAGTGCGTAGCAGCCTGGGTGAATCTATAACTATAGATCAGATGGGAACAAGCATATGTCAATGGCTCCTAGAGTAGATAACTGCATTGTGTTATTCCACTCCTCATATGGCAAGACCAGAGTGCTACATAATCCCTTCTTCCTATAGAATTTGGATATGATCCCTGGAAAAAGATGGTGAGATTCCAAGTGAACTAAACATAAATTTTGAATTTCTGGAGGAATGTGGATTTAAAATAAATCCATTAATGCAAAACATAACACTCCACTTCTTATATACCCAATTACGACTTCCCAATCTATAAAACATGCCATTGATAAAGACTTGGTGCTCAACCTGAACTTTTAAGAAAGATAACATGCTGTCTATATTCAGAAATTAGAGCTAAATACAAGATATCAACATTCTCGTGTGAGCAGCTTTAAACGGGAACACTCCATGACTCAGCATATAGACCATGTAGGCAGAAAAATGGGAGTAGAAAGGATCAGAATAGAAACAGTCTTAAGAACACAGAATCTATTTTTTGCCATTTTCTTAAAAGAGAGAAATTTTAAAAAAAATTTATAACCCAAATATATATTATTTAAAGTAAATAATATATAGTTACATACAGTAAAATAAGTTGACTTCTCTTTCCACATCATGAGTTTGGTCATTCTTAACAAATCATTTTGTCTTCATATGTCCTAATATAGGTAGGTGTTATTACATATAGATACTTGACCAAAGTGTGTGCCCTCTGCCTTTTATAATTAGGAGTGTCCTGGGTGGACAAAATAAGTTAGTGATACACCTTACCAAATGTATTTTATCAAGCTTGCTTTCTTTCTTTCTTTCTTTCTTTCTTTCTTTCTTTCTTTCTTTCTTTCTTTCTTTCTTTCTTTTTTTCTCTCTTTCTTTCTTTTTTTCTCTCTTTCTTTCTAGGTTTGCTGAATACTAACCATCCATTCTAGAATCCTTGGCTTTAACTTGTTTGACATAGAATAATATCCTAGTCTTTTAATTATATATGGATGGATACAATTTCCCCTAGGCCTTTATCAAGTTCATATCTGAAAACAAGTAAAGTTCATAGGTCATCGAAGAATGGTATTAATGTACCATCTCCCATTAACTCTTCTCCAATACTAATCTGTTGAAAAAAAAAAGTATGTTGATAGTTATCCTAGATCTCCCATGTGTAAGCCTGATATTTTTCAGAAATATTCAGTATACAGCAGAGAGAGAGAGAAAAAAAACAATGTTTACTTAATATATTTTCCACTTAGAACACAAAATGTACAAGAGTAGAGAAGAGATGGAATTTCAAAATGAAAAATTATAAGAATAGACTTAACTATCTACATGTTTAAATGCCCCAAATAAAAGGATCTCAGTATAAACAAAATGATATCCTACACAGCACATGGCATACCTATTTAAACCAGGAATGCATTAACATAGGACTGGAGGGTGATGGAGGGGTTGGCTGGAATACGTATAACCAGTTAAAAGAGATTTTCTTTTAATTTTGAATCCTAAAGTACAATTTTGAGATAGAGATAAATAATTGTGGACTAGTCTCACACTCGATGTTCAGCTAAGTATTGGAGAAATCTTTGAAAAAACTTTGAAACCTACTAAATAAAGGAGAATAGCATCTCCACATGTGTTGTTGTCCTAAGTATAAGTACACAATTTGAAAATTTTTCACAGGCTGGAAACTGTGAAAATTTGTTTTGCTATGTAAATATGGTGTCAGAGTTTGTTGACAGCTTCTGTATTCTAAGGCAAACAAATGGGCTTCAGTTATAGTCTACTGTGTATCCCTCCCCTGCCCCCTAAATTCATATGTTGAAGCTCTACCCCCCGCATGATGGTATTTGGAGATGGATCCTCTGGGAGGCAATTTGGGTTAGATGAAGCCATGAGGATAGGGCCCTCATGATGAAATTAGTGATCTTCAAAGAGACATCAGAGAGCTCACACTCTCTTTCTCAGCGAGCACAAAAGAGGTTATGTGAGCATGCAATGAGATAAATGCCATCTGCAAGCTAGGAAGAGAGCTCTCACCAGAACCTGACCATGCTAACACCCTGATCTTGGACTTCCAGTCTCCAGAACTCTGAGAAAATAAATTTCTGTTGTTTAAGCCACGCAGTCTATGGCATTTTGTTATGGCAGGACTAGTTGACTATTATAGCCTCTTACGTAATGAGGAGATTGGAGCCCCAGAAGGTCAAGTGGAGGAGGGAGGAATTTTCTGCCACAACTTCCTATGTTGTTCAATCCTACAAATCTTTTTAGTCCTGTGGCTCCTGCACAATCACCTCTTATATTTCCTCCTATAGGCCTCCTTCCCTTTTCCTTCCATTTCATGACTGTTTGTTCTGATCTCCATTGATGGTAGCAAGCAACAGTGTTCCCACTTCTGTTACTGCTGTCTGTGTCCCTAAGACCTAAGGTTCACTTTGCCTTAGATTATGAAGCCATCTGCCCATTGTTATTTCACTGAAGAAGCAGGTGGGGCTTTTGAGTATTTAGTGGGAAGTTGGAGTGAGGTAAGGGGATAGAGAAGTGGAAATTAATATTGTCAATGTACTGTGTGACATCACAGAGGAAAACTGAGGAAGGACACATTGCTTTTTGAGGGTAATTTAGTAGGAAATAAACAAAAGACCTGCAATTGTAGCACAGCCCAAGTTATTGCTAAGTGCTACAAGCTGAGTACCAGAAGTTGGGCTGACTTGCCCACCTGTCAGGGGTATGGCTTTGGGGTAATCTGAGGCAGGTCACATCAACTCTCTGGGCCTTGGTTTTCTAATGGTAAAATTAGAAGTTAGGACCAAATGAATTCTAGGGTTGCTTTCAGATCTTTTTGGAATAAAATGCTTTTATCTTTGCTTTGAATTCTGTCAGGCAAAACTTTTATTACAAAAAATAATGTAGGCCAACTTTCTTTTTTTTTTTTTCTTTTTTCTTTTTGAACCAGCTGAGCTGGACTTCCTTACATCTGAAATCCTGCAAGACAGAATTCTAGACTGAGTTCAAAAGAGAGTTGAGGTCTCATGGAGTCCATTTCACCTAGTGCAGCCTACACAATCGACACTGTTGTGGTGTCCGATAGAGACATGATAGGCTCTCAATGAGCTGTCCTAGGAAATGTTCACAAATCATTTAGAAGAAATACATTTACATTGTTGAGCAAACCAAGGTCTTAGATGTGAGTTCCAAATAGTGCAGCGTAGTATTCATTACCCACCTATTAGTACCAGTCCATTAGTAAACACTAAATATATAGTTCACTGAATAAATACGTAACCCTTCATTTCCATCTGCCCTTCATTTCTCTCCCATTCCAGATGTCCTTCATTTCTTTAGTCATTCTTCATACGACATGGTTTCGAGATCCCTCAGGCCTATGTCAAAATTGCTATAAAAATGCTCTTTTCTTAAAACCAGTTTCTAATTAATTGGATAGCCTATGGTTGAATGCTTGTGCCAAAATGCAAGAAACCCTACAGTCAACAGAGAGCCTCAGAGATTCATTCACATTCTAAATCCAGGGCACGCTGTCATCAGTTACAGTGCAGGAGGCCATCATGTGCTAAAGAAACCATGACAAAGTTTTGGGAATTATAAAGAACACAATTCTGGAGTTTGTTAAACAGAGGGAAAAAATGGCCTCATTATGGTTGAATATATGATGCACTAAAACTTTGGGAGAAATAGCACCATTTCCAGTTAAAATAAAGATAATTAGAAGGGGGAAAAGTTGTTTTCTAATTTGTACTTTAAAAAGCTGTCACAGATGCAATGCTGATGAGATATTGCCTTAAATCTGCAGGGCAGAAATAAACACCAACATGAGTCCATTACACATCCTTCCTTGACATAAAGGGGAGATAGCTTATAATTTGTAAAACAACAAAGATTGCTTAACAAATACTTCCTACAAAAGACAAATTCTGAAATGATTCCTGAAGAAGGATCTTTCCATCCTTCTTCATAGGATCCTTACAAGGGTAGGAATATTCCTGACAAGAAACTAAATCTCTTTGAGTGTATTAAACCCATTTTACAGTGATTCTTTTTCACTTTCTGAAGGATGCCTCACTTCACATACAAATTTAACAAAAAAAGTCCTGCATTACAGTGAAAGAGGCTTTCCCTTTAGACACTTATTTAACTTTGTCATTTAAAAAATCCATAAGTTCTCCATATTCCCCATTGCCTACAGAATACCCCACTTCTCACCCTAACCTTAAGGTGCTAACAACTTCAGTCTACCCTTCCCCTTCTACCTCCCAAGGTGACTAAGGGTCTCATCCCATGGCAGCCTCAGTTTGAAATCCAAAATTCCATTACCTAAAGCATCTAAATAAGGTGCCAATGAGTAATCCATTAAATGAAACTTGTGGGCAAAATTCCTCTTCCTCTCTTGGCTTTTAAAACTAATTAGACAAGTTATCTGGCCCCAACATTCCCAACATACAATCATGGTGCAGGCACAGGATAATGATTATAGGTGTTGATGCTAATTTTTTTTTTTAAGGTGAAAAATGGAAGATAAAACAGTAACAGGTCTAATGTCATTTTGAAATCCATCTGGGGATAGTCCAGCCAGGGCTCCTTGATTCGGCTTCAAGGCCCAGGGACAATTCTCCATGGCTCTCAGATCTGCTTTCTGGCTTGCTTATGCCCCTGGGCTCTTGGTTCTGCCTTCTGATTCATCCTGCATTTTTCATGAAAAGTAACACGCATTTGCAATTGAGTATTTTTATCAGCCTGCCAGTAGAACTTTGGGAGTTCTGGAGTGTCTTAATTTTACATTCTTTTTGTTTCTTGTAATCTAAACTGGAAGTGTTTGTGTTAACATAATTTTCTCAAGAATCTCATGGGTTTGTGAGAATTTCACAAAGATGCCTTTATTCCATTAGTCAAAAGCAATATCCATAGAATTTTAAGATAATGCCTTCCTCTATCCTGACTCCTGTTGAGAAGAATTGGAGATAACACCTCAAGCTTCCTTCTTGGTTTAATTGAGAGGATCTATAAGGCACATCCTTACTCTCTTGTGAAGGAACCCTGTGATCTTTTGATCTTTCTGAGATTTCAGCAGAGGACTATGGAGTCACACCCTCAGCCTTTTCTCCAGAGTATGCTTTCCAGGCAGTGAATTTCTTAAATAGTTCTTCCCCCTGTTTGTCTCTTTCCCATTTTACTACAAGCAGACAAAGAAACCAGGCTGAGCCATCTGTGCTTGGAAATCTCCTTAGCTGTATACCCACGTTCATCGCTTCTAAGTTGTGCTCTCCGCCCAGCTGTGGGCACCGTTTCGGCCTGTACATAACAAGGATCCATCCCTCTTGTTCTAGTTCCCAATAATGCATTCCACATTTCCTTAGAGTCCTCATCAACTGCATTTTCAGCATCCGTGTTTCTCTTAACAGTCTGCTCATGGTAATTTAGACTTTCCCTAGCATACTTCTCAGCAGTCTCCTCAGATTTCTTCCAGCCTCTGCTCACTGCTCAGTTCCAAAGTCATTCCACATTTTTAGGTATTTGCTACAGGATCACACTTGCAAGTACCAAAATTTGAATGAGTTTTGTATTACAATGCAACAAGTGACCACAGTTTAGCATCTTAACCCATTTATTAACTCACAGTTATGTAGGTTAGAAGTCTGGAGAAAGTGTGGCTGGGTTCTCTGTTCAAGGTAGCACAAGGCTAAAAATGAGGTTTTGGCTGGAGCTACAGTTCTTGTCCATGGCTTGAGGTCCATGATTGTTGGAAGTATCCAGTTCCTAACAATTATTGGCCTGAGATCTCGGTTTCCTTACTCCAGGCATCAGGGGCCACTCTTAGCTCCTTGAAGTCCCTCCTTTCTGTAGGCAGTTCACAACATAGGTGCCTTCCTCCAGGCCACCCAGAATGCATCTCTCTGACAACATCTGCTGCCAGCTGGAGAAAACTCTCTACCGTTAAAGGGCTCCTACGATTATGTCGAGCCCATCTGGATGACATCCCTTTCTTAGAATCAACTGTGTCTTATGACATAACCTAATCACAGGAATAAAATTATTATCTTCACTATAAATATGTAGTTTAAGATCCTTGGAATTATACAGGGCATGTACACCAGAGGGGCAGGGAATCTTGGGTTTCTGCCTACCAATATAGTCTCGAACCATGTCATCTCATCCAAAGTCTATCTCTGAAGGCTAATGTAAACCAGGTTCACTTATTTTCCCCTATTCAGATGTAATATCAAGAAAATAACAGTTTCAAAGTTCTCAAAATTATTTTATTTTGAGCTTTGCTATTTCAAGTAATACTTGAGGAATCACACTGAACTTTATATTGATATCATATTGAACTCTATATTGATATTATCAACTTACTAAATATAACAGAAAACTAAATTTTATATGTAATCATTTATAAGGAAAAAAAGTCATTTAAACAGATAGTTCAATTTGAACACAAAGATAAATTATCCTCTTTTTGCCTAAAAAAATCAAAATTTATGGACAGAAATCTTTATGGAAAGAGAAAAAAAAAGACGTATGTTCTCACATTATACATATTTGTATATGAATGTGTGTATGTGTGTGTGTGTGCATATATATATATATATATAAATATATAAATATATATTATTGAGTACCAAATGGGAAAAATAGCTTTTTAAAGTAGTGTATATAAATACAACTGAGAAAGGCTTAGAGGTCCTTGTGCAGTAGTTCTCAATATTGGCTGCAAAAATGCATCCAGGGAGATTGAAAACTCCTGTGTCCTATCCCTAAAGATTCTAATTCAATTGCAGGTCATGGCCATAATTAATCCTGTAAATAGCCCTAGTTGCAGTCCTAAGGGAGTTGACAATCTAATGTGTGAAAAAAGACACTTCAAAAATCAGCTGCTTTCATCAAGATTTAATGTTAACTTTTAAAACTGAAGTTTAATACAGATAGAGAAAAGTACAAAGGCACAAGTGTACAGCTTAGTGTTTGATCACAAAGGTCCACACCCATGTAATGCCGATTCATGTCAAGAAACAAAAAAGAACAAAGCCCTCTTCCTGACACTTCCAAAGTGTTAAACATCTCCTTCCCAACGATGACTATTTTCTTGAATTTTAACACCAAAGATTAATTTTGCCTATTTCAAATTTCATACAAATAAAATTATATATATATATATATTTTAAAATATGGATTCTTTTCCTCATTATTTTGTTTATGAGATTCATTCATGCTCACATATGTAGTAGAGATTTATTTTTGCCCCATGCTCTGCCTTTCCTGAATTGTATGTTACAATTTGTTTATCTATTACTCAGTGGAACATTTGGGTCATTTCCCAGATTGGGACAGCTATAAATAATGCTGCTCTGAATATTCTTGACTTATATACGTGTATTTTTTTTCTCTTTTAAAAACTTGTTTAATAAATTTGAATATTGTTTAAAAATATATATAACCATAAATGTCCTGATATATAATGGACTCCAGAGCATAGCATTGGGTTGTCAGAAAAGTCATGATGCATCTTTGCAATGAAAAACACAGAAAAAATACGTCATGACTTTTCCGACAACCCAATATTTTCTCATTCATTTATAGTAGGATGGATATGTTATGATCTATTTACTCAATTTACTACTACCATTTAAGTTGTTTCCAATACAAAACAAACAAAAACAACCATACACACGAAAAGCCCTGCAATATCCTGAAACATGTCTTTTTATGTCTCATATATATATATATGTCTTTTGATGCATATATGTACCAAACATATATGCTATGTCTGGGATTGCTATGCGATAAAGTATGCACATGTCCACTTTAATAGTTACTTCCATGTAGTTTTTTTAGGGTAATTGTACCAATTTATACGCCTACCAGCACTGTGTGATGGTTCTCACTGATTTGTATGTTTGCCAACACTAACGTCAATCTTCTCGAGTTTTAACTGTTATGGTGGCTGTCCAGTGATGGCTCACTGAGGTTTTATTTTTCACTCCATCCTGTTTCCCTGATGACGGCAATTTGGCTAACCTCTCACGTGAAGTGCCTGTTCAAATCTTTTGCCCATTTTCTACTGGGCTTTCTGAATTTTTTCTTATTGATTTATAGAAATTCTTTATATAATTTGACTACAACAAGTTCATATTGGGGTACATGTTTTGCAAATGTAAAATACAACATATATTTGTTTTGCCCTGTTTTAAGCGTGTCTTTCATTTAAGGGAACTTTTATTTTAATATAATCAAAGATAGTCTCCTGGATAGTTATTGCTTTAATATTATATTCTACAAAGCTTTATTGCTTTGCCTTTTACTTTTAGCTTTATTAAACATTGTTTTTATGTGTTTTTATAAAGACCTAGTCATTGTGTTTCTGTACAGATATCCAATTAACCCAGTACCACTGGTTGGGAAGATTACATTTTCTAGAGATAATTTGAAGTTCTAAATTAATGTTACCTTACACTAGTGAGATTATAAAATTTTTCTTTCAGATTCTAGGTAAGGGCATGTAAGCTTAATGGAAACGGGTATTGAGAAGTTTAGAAGTCCTAGGAGGGCTGATATTTTTCAGGTTGACCCTTATTCTTGGGGTCCAAATTTTTGGTGTCCCATTTTAGGACCCTCCACTCTCGGTGGGCTTTGATCTCCAGTTTTTGTTCCCCCAGCCTGTGAGTCTGCCAAGAGTTCTGTTCACTTTCTTAGCTTTTTGGCTACCACTTTCAAATCAGCAAATGTTTTGGGGGAAAAAGTTGTCCTAAGCATCAGGTTCACATTTCTGGGTTTCCTTCATCTTTGGGATCTTACTCTGATGAACCTGACTTCCTTGGTAGCTTGCAAATAATGCTTACACACAGATCTTACTTTATTACTTTGTCTAATTGTTTTCTACATGTTCTAAGCAGGGGAGTTGATTCAAAATAAACTAGTCTACATTGTCTAAAACAAAACTTTCAAAAATGTAACTTAAGGCCTCTAATGGCTATATAACTTCCTAAAAGAGAAAAGAGCCCAGTAAATTTCTGTTTATCTGACACCTCTTGATATAGAATAAAACATGTTTAATTTAACTCATTACGAGTACTTAGTTATGTCCAAATGCTCTTTTACAAGAGGTTCTGTGGAATCTGCTGGTGTCAGGTCAATGGAAGAAATCCATTTTTGGCTAGAGAGGGGGATCCTTTAGGTACCTTTCAAATTATAACCCAGAGATAGACGCTCACTCCATCTTTCCAAAGGCTCTTCTAGTAACGTGGGTGGTAGAGATTATCAGTGTAATAGTGTCTGAAAGCTGATGACAACACCTGTTTCATTGTACAGTGACAACTATGGCTCAGAACCTGGTTTGGGGAGAAGAGAAAGGCTCTGATATCCTTTTACATTTAAATTTTCTCCTCATTTATTGCTTTGACTTAGATCTCTGGTCAAATAGCTATATGGTTAAAGAGAAGCCACAGCTCAGTGAGATTGCCTAGCTTATTCAAGCCAAAACAAAAAATCAATTTAGTCTATATCGCCCCTTGTTTTTCCTTTGGTCTTTCTATTCATATTCAAGCCTGAAGCATGTTTAAGCACATGATAATACGATGGTTAGGGCATTAGAATCTGTCTTTACTTATTGTCACATTAATGTTTTCATTCCTTGCTTCACTCTTCATAAGAATAATTATGCTACAAATGTTGGGAGAAAAAGGAATATTCTAAATCCATATATTTCTCTCAGGGATTTTAATATTTAATACTTTCTAACAGGGAAAAAATTGGGTACATTTCCTCCTTTTCTGACCATTAGTATTACTAAATAACTTAAAAGTATACAATATACAAAAATCATATGGCTTCTGAAATAGTGGCCCACAGAAGTTTTATCCCATACATTATCTCACAGAGCCTTCTAGATAGGTATGATTATCTCCAATTTTCCAATAAGGAAACTGAGACACAGAGAGGTCAACATTGGAAAAAAATCACATGTAAAATGTAAATGGAGATGGCACGCCAACCAGTTCTTCCTGACAGCAAATTCAATGCTTGTCTCACTACATCAACTTTACTCTCTATAATCTCTAGCTTAGAAAAGAGATGTTTTCCACATACAGTTTTCTAAGCTGCATAAACTCAAACAGCCTAATATTCGCTCCGTGATAGCAATTATTGCGATAGTGTATAATTGACAACTTTCAGCACACACACACTGGGCTTTTCATTTGCAGAGTGCCCAATTTTATCAAGGCAAGGCACTTGAGTGCTCGCTTGAAGGTTCTATGTATAACAGTTATACCCTGGAGAGAGCACATTTAACACCTATGAGGGATAGTGCAAAGTGAGGTCACCAGGAGCAGAGATGCTGCCACCGTTAAAGCAGATATAGATGACTTCTAACAGCCTTTGATGAATGACTCAGCCTCAATTCCACAGAGGTGAAGCTCACCAAAGCCACTCAGAATTACCTTCTCTAACGAACAGGAAAAAGTGACATTTTCCTGTCTGCGATGTTAAGCATTTTGTTGGCCAGCAAATCAGTTACTGATTAAGACTTGTCTTCTGCTAATTTACTGGGATGATTGAAATTTGGGGTATTTTTGTTGTTATTTTGTTTATTTTCTCAAGCAAATACATGAAGATAATCAGCATGACCACTATTGACAGCTACTGATATTACACACACATTATATGCCACAAACTCAGCCTAGAGCTTGATAACAATTGTCTTATTCAACTCATTACAAGCTTATCATTTGATGTCATAAGAGAAAACTAAAGACTAGAGAAGTTACGTAACTTGCCCATAGCCACCATGGCTGGTAAATCTTTGTCTATCTGAATCCAGAATCCATTAACTTAACCACTTTCCTACGGTTTATTTTTTTCTTTTCTTTTCTTTTTTTAAATCAGGGATCAGTGTGTTTTTCCAGGACCCATTAACTCCAAGTCAAGTAGTTGTTTCAATCTAGTTGTGGAGGGAATGGGGATTGAACTGATAACCTTGGTGTTATGAGCACTGCACCCTAACCATCTGAGCTATCCAGCCTCCCTGACTGCAAGTAGAGTAGTTTCATTCTAATTGTGGAGGGTGCAGCTCAGTGTCCCATGTGGGAATCAAATTGGCAACCTTGGCGTTACGAGCACTGCACTCTAACCAACTGAGCTAACCAGCCACCCCTTCTACTTTTTCTTCCACGATGTAATGAAGATCAATTTTTATAGATACACCATAATTTAAAACAAATAAAGAGAGAAGACCATGGAAACATCTTTTGTTTATTTGTTTTTGAGTGAGAGCTTTTCTAGTAGTATAGTACCTTAAGAAGGTTCCTCTCATTCTTACACACAAGGAATTTGGAAATGGGATTAGCATTCATTCTTCTGCCCACTTTGTATTCCTGAAAATCACAGTAGCTTGAAATTTGATTAACTGGTCATGCAGACTAAAGAGAAATGGTGGCCAGTAATTGGCTTGTATGTCTATCAGGCCAGTTGGCCAGTAGGACAACTAGGGTTTTAGCGTGGTAAAAAAAGGTAAGGGGCTTCAGAGGTTAAAGTGGAGGAAGAAAGACACAAGTCCAAAGAGAAGGCACAGCTTTGAGAGCGTGCATGGCTAAATTCAGGACAAAAAGGAACATAGGACAACTGCGTCCTGCATAGCTGATTTAACTCTCGGATGTGTGAAGTGAAAATGAAAAAGAAATGCAAGAAATGTAGTAGCGACAACAATGACAGTAGCAGCAAAAGTATGTTTTTTGGAAGTTTTCCAAATATGGCAGAGCCATATCATCTGGGGGAATTAGTTATGATTTAGGAGCTACATCCTCTGAATGGCTCTGACTCAAACATGGAGAACAACTTCACAGTCCTGCTGAACAGCAGGGGTTTTAGTCTTTTATCATATTGTTCCCTCAGTTATATAAAAATTGTCTACTTGATCATGTTATTGGTATCTTCACTTCTCTTTTTTTCTGTCTGCAATAACCACTGTATCACTTATTCTCAGATGATAATTTTATACAGTTATGTGCATTCATATTCTTTTTTCAGATAAGATAAAGTCTATATTCTAACCATTACAAATCCCAAAATGATTGTGCAAACTTTGGATAAAATTTTGTAAAATAAATATGGCTAAAGTATTATATATTGGCATTCTACCATTACTTTTGGGAACTTGGCTCTCGGGTATAGCATCACCAAAGAATATCAATGTATGTTATCTATTGCTAACCACCCCTGAATTTAGTAGATTAGAAACCAAACTTTTGTTTATGGTTTTGTGGGTTGGTTGGGTGATTATTCTGATATGGGTTCATTCATGCAACTGTATTCAGTTGATTTGCTGGTGTGTCAGTGTGGGAGGGGACAAAATGAAGGTGTGAATACCAGATGTAATCCTTTGAGGGCCTTTAACATAGCAATCTACAACAATCAATAGCTCCTCTTCTCTTTGATTTCATATGAGGGATTTTAACCTAGCATGTCCATCTGAAAATCCAGAGTAAGTCATACTTAAGGACTGACTACTGTCCGAATTGAAAAGATAAAAGTCCCATGGTTGTGGCAAAAGTCACTTCATTTGTCAGGGTTCCACCTGATTATTGTTGCCTTCACTCCATTCCTCTGTTCCCCTACCCACTGACTTATTACTTGCTACAGATATCCTTTCCACTGTCTTCTCTTTTAACACTTATATCAATTAGGGATTAACCAGAGAAGCAGAACCAATAAGAGATAATATATTCATAAGAGAGGACATCAGGAAGGACAAGCTGGAGCTCTGGGACATGAAACAAAGCTGCTGTTCACAGGTAGAATTTCTCCTGTGCAGAGAAACTTCAGCTCTTATGGAATCAGCCTGACCCAGATTGTCTAGGACAATCTCCCTTATATCAAGTCAACTGATTAAAGACTTTAATCACATCTAGAAAACACCCTCACAGCAACATCTAGATTGGTGTTTGATTGAATAACTGGAGGCTGTAGTCTAGCTAAATTGACATATCCAAAGACCAGCACAGCACATTTCAATACATGTTTTACAACAGCAAATTTGAAGTCTTTTAGGTCTTATCCACCTGACTATTCACTATTAATTCTTCCTAAAAACTGGTGTTTTTTCACACATTCTAGACTGGCTGCCTAACTCTGACTCACAATATCTATCTAATCTTACATTCTAGTAGTGTTTTAGTTTCCCAGATTTAGGGACAGAAGCTTTGAATTTTTAGGTAACTTCAACTGTCTTTTTTTATGCTTTTCCAGTTTTCCAACAAATGTAAGTGATCACAACCATGTAACTGATTCCCTACATAAAATACCTAAAATGGCTGCTATTTCCCTGACAGGAAAGACTTGAAAAATATTATGTAAAATGTTAACTGGATTATCTCTGAGTAAATATATATATTTATATTTATATATTTATAACTTTGTGTATATAAAATTTGCATTTTATTTTTATTCTTCTTTTGCACTTTATTATTTTATAGATATATATTTATTATATTTATTTTTTTTTGGAAGTTGAATTGGAATTTAGTCTGGTAGAGTCCCAATGTCACACATTTGCTGTTAGTTCCATAAAAATTAAGGGGGAGATCTTACTCAAAACCATAAGTTAAATCACCAATATTCATTGTGACTTTACTGTGAGCTCAAAATTCTACCAAGTGATGAAGAGCAGGGAATCTTCATTAATATTATCCCTGAAAGCCAACTAGAGACCATTCTGTGCACCATAGATTAAATTCTAAGAACGGTTAAAAAAAAAAGTAAACTCCTATGTCTTTTCCTAAGTTTTTAGCTAATTATGGAAACCAGTGCTAAAGCCACAAGCAATTAAGTAGCAAAGAAGAAGCAAATGAATGAGTGAACGAAAAAATGAATGAATGTGTAATTATATACATGCAATCGTAGAAAATTTCTACAAGGAAATATACAGTTAGTAGCTAAATGAAAACACATGTTAAGTGCTAACAACTTGGGTAATCATTACACAAAAGAGCCAAGCTATCTGTCAGGTGAGTTGACTCATAAAATAGATTAAGCAAGTATATCCACATCAAGCTTTAAAAAGAAAATATAGGTTCTAGTCAAGAAGGCGCAGTAGATAAACACTGTACTTACCTTTTCTCAAGACCACATCAAAATTACAACTAAATTACAAAATGACCATCATTGAGAATTGCCTGAAGTCTTGCTTAACTGAAGCCCTACAAATAAGGACATACAGAGGAAGCTACCTTGACACTGGTAGGAAAAGCAGAGACATGGAATGGGCTGATTCCACAGCTGCATGTGACCATTAAAAACCAGGAGGGATATCATGGTTGCGGACTTTCCCCTTCCCTCCCCAGAGGAGCAAAGGGTCCCAGTGCCTCCCCAAACCAGGTTATCAGTGCTGGGGAGAGAAGTCCCCATACTTTCTGGTTGTCAAAACCAGCACAGATTGTGGCTGAGTGAGATGAAGGGTGGCTGCATTCCCAGGTGCTCCTGTTAAAGGGATGACACCAGATTTACTTACCGATGAAGTTGCTGGCTCTGAGCTCCAGTGCTGGGGCAACAGCTGGAAAGGTAGCAGGGACACAAAGGGAGAAATCGAGTTGTCTGGCTTTGAGACCAGGGCTGGAGGGACAGGTTCCCCCAAACAGAGGAGCTGGTGGAAGCCATTTTTCTTTGTTGAGCCATCCCCCTTCCAGGCGTGCAGATGCAGGCAGGCCTCATATCTGAGTCTCCATTAAGCTGGCTAACATCACTTGTTCGCTATTCCTTGGTGATTCTGAGACTCCACCCTGTCTAACTTTCAGGCATACCCAAGCTGCTTCCAGTGGCTTTTTTGTACAAACCTCCTGCTTGGCTCATACTGCAGACTTCCATAGGTTCTTTCAAAGGTTCTCAGAGCCCAGTCAGCAGCATGTGACTTTGGCGTGTCCCGTACCTGTGGCTGAGTAGCCGGAGGCCCAGCACTAGCAGCAGCTGCCCCTGGTTTGCAGCTTGGCCTCTCCAGGCACCTCCAAGCACAGCACAGGTGGCAGCCATCTGAAGATTGCTTTGTGGATCCTGCCAGCTGGCCCCAGGTGGAGCACAGGCTGCGGCACAACTTGACCTGCAGTGGCTTCCCCCCAGGTGGTCCTGGAGCTGGTGCACCCAGTGACCAGCCCCAAAATGAGTTGGAGCATCACCCAGCCACCTCCAAGGATGACACAGTGGGAGTTAAGCAGGCAACAGGGCCCTGCTGGGGCAGATCCTGATCTGTAGGGTTATCCCCTGTACTACAACTCCTCCACTGTAGTCACAACCAGTCCTCACAACCAAAGAGCCCCAGGGTCAGTCCCTGCCATTGACAGGCAAAGAGCAACCAAGGCTCAACTAATAAGAGGTTCAAAGTTCCAGGTATAAAACAAATAAGTCTTGGGGATGAAATATATAGCATAGGAACTATAGTCAATCATATTGTGATAGCATGGTACACTATCAGGTGGTTGCTGGACTTATCATGGTGATCACTTCTTTAGCTTGGGAATGCAATCAATAATACAGTAATAACCATGTAGAGTCCCAGGTAGGTACTATTGAATAACTATGATGTACACTTGAAACTAATATAATATTGTATGTTGGCTATATTTTGATAAAAATCTAAAAAGAAAAAGAAAATACCCACCAAAAAGTACTAGAAGTTCACTCTAATTTCTTAGATATGATAATTCTCCTTTGTTATCATTGTTGTTATTACACACAGAAACAAATAAGGAGTGACATAATCAAGTTCTCCAGTCAATCCAGTATTTGGCCTTGAGGTAGTATGGCATAGTGGAAAGAATCTGAAGTCAAAAAAATCCAAGCTGTAAATGTTTTCTACCATTTGTTAAATATTTTATTGGGAAAATCTTGACTTTTTGAGCCTCAGTTTCCTCATCATATACACTGGAGATATTCTGGCTATTATTATAACACAGATATTATTTCTGTATACAAGTTGGTCTAAAACTCAGTGGTTTAAAATAATAACCATGAACTATTTTATTATATTATGTTATGATATTAACTATTCACTATTGTGAATCATTAATTTGGGTATGGCTCAACTGACCTATTTATGTGCTCCAGGAAGTGCTGACTGAGATGACCCAAGTATTACGCATTTGGGATACTCTTTGGCCTGGAGGGTCCTAGGTGGCTTCACTCCCTTGTCTTTCACCTTGGGTGTGGGGTATTTGGACTTAGTTGTGATTAGTTGATTAGAGCCCCTACATTTGGCCTCTAGCCTGATGTCCTCAAGGTAGCTGGATCTCTTCATTGTGGCTTAGGACTCTAGGGAGAGGTTCTAAGAGAAGGGAAATAGAAGCTGTCAGTCTCTTAAGGCCTCCACCTGGAAACTGGTCCAGCATCACTTTTGCTGTGCTCTTTTCATTATAGCAATCACTACATTCCAGGTGAGGACCCGTGGACTCCATCTCTTGATGAGAGAAATGTCAGAGAGTTAATGGCCATCTTTTGTCTGCTTTGGGGAATATTTCCTACCTCATTAGAGTTATTATGAGAGTTTAATAAAATGCAATACACATGAATCAGGCTTATAAAAATACTTGAAAAAGTTAGGAAGCTGTGTGATTATCTCCCAACAACTGTTCCTACAAACTCATCTTTTATGGGTTCGCTTGTCTCTAATCCTGCATAAATCTCTAGCAGATATCATAGAACAGTTAGTCATTCTCAGGTATTCTGAGAATATGTTTTCTTCCCCAGGTTTTAATAATAGATCAGTCCATAGATACTTCAGATATTGAATTCACATTCAACTAAAAACTTTTCTTTCCACTTATCCTCTAATGGGGATGGGTTGGCAAGGCTTCCATTCTTGTTTTCACTTGACATCTTTCAATACCAGAGTTGTTTAGAAGGTAGGAAATATCATGGGACAAAGAATATCTTATAATACTTGTACTTGTAATCTTTCAGTTACACCGCTAGATATGGTGGATGTCCAAAGTCATTTATTTATCTCTTGTGTCACTCCTGTGAATCTCTGACTTCAGTTCCTTGGTACATGTGATAATCTCTAGCTGGCCACATCCATCCCATTTAGCTTTTGCCTCTAACACCTCTAGCTTCTCTATACCAAGGCCTTAATTAGTCTTCAAAATAAGGAGATTAGCATAGAGATATTTTCAATGCATGGACATCTTCTTTTTGACACATGAAAATGACACAGGCAAAAAAAGCTCTGAAAGTTTGGCTTGCTTTCAGTGAAGACTTTTTTATTCCTCTGCTATAGGTTACTTCTGCTAGTCAAAGCTGCTGCTATCCTTTAGGCTTTTTAGGCATGAGTCAGGTAGAAGTCACTGTAGCCTTCAAATTCTAGAAGATTCATACCAGACTCTACAAACTTAAAGCATCTTCAGCTCAGGCGAGAACAAAGTAATCTCCACCTATCCCATTTTTCACAGTGGTTGACGTGGAGAAGTGGAATACAGGACATGCTGAGAATTTCTCCAAAGCAATTCTAATACCTGCTCTAACTCCTCACACCTCCAATGTACCATTCCAGTTTTTGAATTCTCCCAGCCCAGGAGCCAGACGTGTGTGAATGAGCCTTTAGATGATTTTGGCTCCCAGTTTTTGAGTCACCCTGTCTTATATTGCATACAAATTCCTGACCCACAAAATCTGTGGCATAAAATGATTGACGTACACTTCTCAGTTTTGGCTGATTTTGTTCCCCAGTAGTAACTGGAACAAGAACTTCATGTGTGTGTGTGTGTGCATATGTGTGTGTTTCCCCCAGCTTGGGGATCTCAGTTACATATTAGAAAGAGTCCCATATTAATGTATGATTACATAAACTACTTGGAATACAATATGAACTTAAATAAAAGATAGTTGTTATTCTTCTTGAATAACACAAGAAACAAAATATCTGCAAGACTCTTTTATTCTCAATATGGCAGGATCCAGGAGTTTTAAAACCATTTTTCTAAAACATGCCAATAGGAATATAAAAGGGCCACCGAGACAGCCTGAACTGTCCCATGCTTTGTAAAGCATTTGCTTGTTGGTGTGTCAGCATGCTGCACCATTCATATGACATGTAATCTGCCCCATGACTAAGGATCAATACTTCTACTGTACACAGGCTGGTAAATGCAGATGATAGTGCCTGGGAGAAAACTGCAGGACTGCATCCAAAGTAAATTAGGAAAATTTCATTGCATCAGAAACCAAAATGCCAAAAGTGAAGGAAAGTCTTGAACAGCATCTGCTCTCACCCACTACTTCTGCTAACTTACATTGAGTCTAAAGAATCACAAAAGCATGGGTGGCTCTGCGGAGACCAGTGAGGTCCTTGATGAGAGTTGTTCAAATCTTCAGACCTGGTGGCAGAGACTCACATTCACCAAGGAAACACATTTGTATAAGAAATGAATCTTGCTTTGGCAGTGAATTTACTCCTGATAAGTTGCAAGTGGAAATTTTAAAATTGTTAAATACACTAAAGAGCACACAGTTCAAGAAATATTTTTTGCTTTAACCAAGTGAAAAATTTCAGTGGTTTGATGAGACAATACTTTTATATACTTTAGTCCAAAGTTCTGAATGCTGTTTACTGTATTGTAGTGCATACCTACGGAGGTGTATGCTTAGCCTCTCGCTTTGTCCTGAAAAAGCTCCTTCAACATTCATCATGGTGATATGCTGATGCAATGTCAACCAAGCTTAAATTACCTCCATTCAAGAGACCAGTAAGACAAACGATTCTTATTATCTTGGGCCAACCGCCCATTTCTTTATTGAAAATGATGACTGGGGACCATCATGGCAACTGTATAAGTTATTTCAATATAATGCAAAGGACTAAGCAAAAACTTCATGAGTATTGACCATGAGAAGCATAGAAAGACAAAAGTATAGCCTATCAAACAAAGAGAGTGTCGATAGTGAGCATGGAGAATGAAATCAACCCAGATGGTAAAGCAAAGCTGAATGATAAAAAGGGAATCTTAATACCATTTAAGTTCTGAATTTTGTCTTTTCTTGAAGCCAAAGGGATCCTTGGCCTTTGGCTTCATGAGATAACATAGTAGGCTTATGTTATACCCTTCCTTTACTTGTTTAAACTAGGAACAATGTGTTTCTGTATCCTGCTCCAAAGGAATCAAGAGTCATCTTACACTTAGACTCGTTTTTTAACATTCCCTCTTCATGTTCTGAACTTTAGCCATGCAAACATCTCCTAGCTCCCTGAATTTGATATTCTCTTTCATCTTGCTATGTATTTACACATGTTATTCTTTCTGCCTTCTCTCTTCCTATCTCACTTGGGCTCACCTGGCTTATGTTTGCCTATACCCTCTATCTCAGCTTAGAAATTACTCTTTTAGAAGCCCTTCTTTATTCCTCATGTTCAACTTAAGCTCTCCTCAATGCTTCCACATGTCTAGTATATCTCCTATTACAGAAGGTATTTCACTGAATTGCCTGTCTTCCAGTAGACTGTAAGTTCTTTAAGATACATGGACCTGGGTCATTCTTACCACCATATATATCGAGGTCTTAAAAGACTGTCTGGCACATGTAGGTATTCATTAGCAATCCCTTAAATGAATTAATAGGTTTACTTAAAATAATAGATGCATACCAAAGATATACCAATAACATTGGTTATAAGGGTAACGTATACTTTAAAAATTATGCAGTAAACAAAATGCATTATTTTAAATCTGAATAGTTTGTACTTCTCTGTTCTTCTGAGCTTGATTTCCTTCTTTTCTTCTAATTGCAGCTTGCTTATTTATTTATTTATATTTATTTATTTATTTATTTATTTATTTATTTCTGAATCTGCCCTCTTGAAGGGCTTCTCATATATAAGACCCTTTTCTTTTCCCTCTTTTCCAGCAAAACTTAACAATTTTACATCCTCTTTCTTCATCTCCTTCTTGAGACAGGACACTCATTGACACATTAGCACATTAGCCATTGCTAGCATGCCAATGAGCCTTCCTTGTCCAGTAAGTTCGTGTTCACAGTAAGAGTGACTTCCTGAAGAAAATGCCTTAATCAAAAAAATATGGCTTACATCATAAGAAATTAATGCAAAGAAAGCCCAGAGGGAAGGAAATATTTTAAGCAGGTAAGACACCATAGTCCTCAAATCAAATAAATAGCTGCCACCCTCCTCTTTTGTAGGGTCAATTCTATTTATACATATCAGTGTATCTCACATACATAAGGGGAAAATTCATCAACTATCCTTGTTTTAAGCTCATAAGAATAAATACCTTGTAGATGATCAATCAGAAGAATATGGAACATAAATATTTATGATGCCAATAAATAACAAGGCCTAAATAACTCTCTCAATCTGATTCTATTCTATTTAGCAAATTGCCCTTTCTCTCCAACATCCCTTAGTATATCAGTGAAATATGGAGAATGGGGAAAAGACAGCCAGAAACTTGCTACGCTTAGCTGCAGAGATGTGACTAGTGGTCAAAACTCTTACTTTCAGATTAGGTCATATTCTTTGGCTTCTTTACTAAACTTTTTAAGAATTTCCTTTGGTGGACTTTAAGGTTATCTCAGCTGCTCTTTATTCATACCCTTTTACAGCACTTTTCCTCGTTGTGTTATAATTTCTTTCTCTGTCTATATCCTCCAAAAAATTATTATGATTCAAGGAGGCCTCCTTGATTGATTTTGTATGTGCAGAGCTTGGTACTCTTTATTCACCCAATGAGGCTATGTGGTAAAATAAGAAAAACGCATTCTCCATGTTATTATTTATATGCATGCTTTAATGACATATGAAGTCTAGAGCTCAAATGATCTTTATTACTTTCCCTTAAATTGTTTCCTTCTGAAGGTGCCATGGCATGTTAACCATGGGTTCAGTGTACAGGGGGCTGTGGGAACAAGTGAGGTAGGAAATGAAACATAAGAGAAAATAAAGAGCCAGGTCATATAAGGCTTTGGTTTGATGATTTGTAAGTTATTTAAAAAACATTCGTTGAAGACTTAAAAACAAACAAATAGATCAATAAAGGACAGGAACTTCCTTAAACTGATATTGGACAATGGTATTGTAACAGCTAGAAAAGACGTCAGAGGGGTAGTAGCTTGGGGAGTTATTACTTTGTGTGGGGTGTAAATGTCTAACTATTACGTTGCTTTGTATACCTGAAACTAATAAAAAAAATTGGAAGAAAATGTCTAGAGCACATAATATATTTAAAGATGAAATGTTGAAATCATTCTCTTTAACATAAGGTATAATTCAAGGATGCCCACACTCACATTTCCCTAATTTTCTTGAACATTGCACTGGAGGTCCCAGTCACAACAGTTAAAAAAAAAATCAAAAGAAACAAAGGCCTAGTGATAAAAAACAAACACAAAAACAAACAATCAATATTGCAGATATTGCAGATGATATAATTACTATTAAAATTGTCCGTGAATCCACAGATGAAATATTAGAATTTCTAAGTGATTTTATCAAGAATAATGGATATCAAACTCATGTAAAATAAAAGCAATGACTGATTAGAAAATGCAATTTAAGGTAAACCATTTACTATACATAGGAAGGAAAAACATAATTTAAACAGAAATAAAAATATAGTTGAAGACTTTCAAGAAAAGAATTATAACATTTGTTTGAAGATGTTATAGAAAACCTAAATATAGAGTGGTATCCATGTCTTCAGACAAATGGAACAGAATAGGAAGTCCGTAAATGACCTTATCTATATATTAAAATGTAATTTAATTTATGACATAGTTGTCAGTGCCGATCAATGGAAATAAATGGTTTGCGGTCTTTGTTTATCCACTGGGGGGAAAAATGTCAAATTCATTTTCTAAATCATTCAAAAAAACAATTCCAGCTAGTATATAGATTTAAATGGGAATGGAAAACTCCATAATTATTATAGGACATTTTAGGATCCCAAGGCAGGGAAGAGTTTATTAAACAAGGACAAGATGCAAATTTTAAAACAAAAGATGGATGGAATCTATTATTACATTAAAATGAATATCTTCTGATCATCACAAGATACAGTAAGACACCAAAAATATAAGCTAAAACCTGAGAAAATTCTCACAACATATATAACCAAAAAAGGATTATTATCCTACCAATCATCAATCAGAAAAAAGGAAACAACCAATTAAAATTGAACAAAAAGCACCAGCAGACATTTCATAGAAGAGGTACATGAATGACCTTTGAATACATGAAAAGGTGTTCAAACTCATTAGCTACCCCATAAGTACACGTTGATGTCTCAATAACACATCACTTTATAACTTTATGTGTTGGCGAGAATGTGGAGTGATGAGAACATTCATCCACTACTCAAGAAGTGAAAACTGTTGCAAACACTTTGGAGGAGAGTTTGCCAGTGTGTAGCAATGTTGAACAGGTACAGTTCTACTCCTAGGTATACATACTAGGGGAAATACTGCACAAGTACAGAAGGAGGTAATTTATAAGGCAGCAATGTTTGCAATAGAAAATAAATGTTAACATTTTAAATGCTAATCAATTGCAGAATACATTAACAATTGCTTTATATTCATACAGTATAATAATATTCAGCAGTGAAAATAAATTAAATACAGCTATGAACTGGGTTAATCCAATTCCCAAAAACATAATGTTGGGTGGAAAAAAATCACAGAGATGCACACAGTATGAGTCCATCATTAAAAAATTTAAAAATTGGCAGTACTAATTACATATCCTTTGGAGCCATCTATATTTGAGGTGAAAATTATAAAGAAAATCAAGGGGCTGATTAGCATAAAAGCAAGAATGATGGTTTCCTCTTGAGGTGAAAGACACTGGTGTAATTGACAAGGGGCACACAGGAGTCATAGATGAAGCCTCTAACCCAGCGGTTCTCAACCTGTGGTTCACGACCCCTTTGGGGTTGAACGACTCTTTCACAGGGGTCGCCTAAGACCATCGGAAAACAAAAAGATATTTACATTACGATTCATAACAGTAGCAAAATTACAGTTATAGAGTAGCAATGAAAATAATTTTATGGTTGGGGGTCACCACAACATGAGGAACTGTATTAAGGGATGGCGGCATTAGGAGGGTTGAGAACCGCTGCTCTAAACCATGAGAAATGTTATTTAACTTGGGTTGTAGGTCTCTAGTTATTCCTCTAATAGTCTGTAAATTTAAATACTATGTTTTAAAACTCTCCCAACCTAACGTTTATTTAGCAATAAAGTATTTCAAACAAAAATAAATACCATTTTTATTTCTTTATCCTTGTAAAATAAAGACTGGGGTTTCTAAATTATTTCAGCACACACCTTTACTTTCATGATTCAACTCATACAAGCCCTCAGCTTTATTTGATTAATTTGCATGCCAAAAATTTTCAGATTTTCTCAAAACTCTACATCCACTTACAAAGCTGTATTCTTTGATCACCTAAGAAACTCATTATCTGGTAGAGGGAAAAGTCAAATAAAAGTAATTTTATCAGCATGTAGTCATCCTCAGTTTGGTCCTTTCAGTGCAGAGCCTAAGAACTTCTGAGTTCTGGATCAGACGCTCTGCTAGATATTAAGAGACAGTATTTCAATGAATTCTCATGAACTCCTGATGCATCTGTTATCATTCTATTTGTTGCAGATAAAAAACAGTCTCAGGAATGATTATGTAATTTACACGTGAATACCCAGCTAATAAGGGGTGGAAAAGAGAACTCCCAGTCCTCAGATTCTGAAGCCAAGGCATTCCCACGACACACGGCCACCCCACAAGGACACTGGGATTACCAGGTGCCAGAGAACACGAGCACAGTGCCTTCGATGGAATTAAGAGCTTCATAAATATTTAATGAATTAAGGAACAAATAAATGAGTTTCCTGAAAGTACGGTCCTTACTTAAACATCGTTTTGTTTGTCTATTTGTTTGTTTTTAGCCTGTGATCCTTTTTCCATCGTCAGTTACATGTCTGTATAAACCCTGGACCACGAAAGTTCATTTAATAATTGGAAATCACACTTTCTCAGACATGGGACATTTTAGACAACGTGCTAAATAAACAATCTTACCATAGTCCAATTCTTTTAACTCTGTATTTCCCCCTCTTTGATGCTATACTGTGTCTAAGTAGCTATAATGATCATCTCTGCTATGAAAATTTCATAGGCTAAAAGTTTCAAGTTGTAAAAAATGAATTAGGCCTCTGTGTTACAAATTCCATAATTTCAAAATGCTGCAAAGTGATTTTATAATAACCATACTGTGTTACACAGAGGAAAGTTTTATTTTTTCATATATGGTTTCCTCAATCTCAAACTGTTCTTAGTTTAAGAGTCTAGAGACTATCTCTCCCTTTCCGTTGAAGTAGCTATGCATGTTAAATAATTACTGTGCTTCAACAGTTTCTTAATTTATAAGCAAGATTAATTTGATAAGCAAGCATCTGTGCTATTTCCCAAGATCTCTATGCACTAGCTTGGGAATGTTTTGCTAATAGAATCACAAGGCTTTTATTGTAGAATTAGTGAACTGAAGAAAAACATTTATTTGCATGTCACACATGTAGTATTTTTAAACATATAAATAATGAAATAAAGCACTTAGATTTTGTCTGAAAATAATTTCTAGGTAATATGAGGGAATTGGTACTGAGAAAGAGGCTGCTAAAGGACTTGCTGATTGTTTTCATGTATCACAAAACAGCTACAGATTTGGTATCCTCTGTCTTAAATAATAAAGAAAAATAGGCTTTCTATCTTCTGGGTAATTTATGTTTAATATGATGAAATAATAAACCTGAAAAATTTCACAATTCCTTCCTTCCTTCCTTCCTTCCTTCCTTCCTTCCTTCCTTCCTTCCTTCCTTCCTCCCTTCCTCCCTTCCTCCCTTCCTCCTTCCTTTTTCTCATCTCTCTCTCTCTCTCTGTCTCTCTCACTTTCTCTCTCGCTCTTTCTTTCTCTCTCTCCCCTTTAACCCTTCTTGCCGTTCTTCATTCCCTGTTATCTTTCTTTCCTTCCATTCTAGTCTAAGAAGAGAAAGACAACAAAAGCGGAACTTTTAAATCCTATTATTACAGTAAGAAAAATAACTTTTGGATTGTGAATAGTGAAATAACTAAAAAAAAATTAGTCTTGACAATAAACTTGTTTCAATTTACCACAAAATGTATAATTTGCAATAATACATCATCTAAAATACTATAGAAAAGTCAATGTAGCAGAAACCCTCTAGATGAGGAAGTAGAACAGACCCTCGTCTCACCTCACCCTACTTGTATAATTTTAGGCAGCTGATTCAGTTTCCTCATCTACAAAATGGAGTGTTTATTAAAGGAAACTCAAATGAGATTGCATTAAAACAAGTTAAAATGACAAAGCTTCATATTCATGTACAGCATTGTTATTTGAGAGCAAGAGAATGTTTCTTTTCTACCTTTTAATGTTTCAAATTACAGCAGCTGCAATATTTCCTGGATTTACTGTAATTCTATTTGGCTGTTTGGAGAAGATGAGTAATTTGAGAATGGAAGTCTTTCCCACTGGCCTTTTGATAACAAGTTGTTAACAAGTTGTGATGTTGAGGGGGACTAATATGAGAATATCATTTTACCTAAGACAAACCTGCCGAATGGTTTGTCTTACAGCAGTAATCCTAATCAGTATTCAATTTGTCAGCTATATTGCAATTGGGAATATTTTAAACTGATTTATATTAAATTCAAAAGCATAATGCAGAGCACATAAATATTTATTCAAGCGATCAAATGAACCAAATTCCTAGAGTGACAGTAAATATATATGTATGTATTTTAAAAGATTAAACCCATGCTGATTTCATTTTTACAGCGTTTCAATAATCCCCGCTCATTTAACTTGGTTTGTTGGTCTGCCTTTACACGTGAGTATAAACATTTAGTCCTTGGCCTACCCTCTCTAGCATGGGTGTCATCAAGACAAAATGTTGCCTTGATTCTGTTTCTAAATTTGACTCAGTGGAAAGTAAGTGAAGAATCTGGGCCTTGAGTGGATGGGCTCAAGAACACCAGCATCTTCACTTTGCAAAATTTACTTGCAAATTGAAGCAGATTGGAAGAAAAAGAAAAGGGAGGGGGGTTCAGGTAGAAGGTCTCAAAAAGGATTATGGAGATATGAAGGCTTTATTGAATATGTCAAAATTCATTAATTATTTGTAGANTTTTTTCTGGCTTCAAAGAAAGCCCTAGGTGGGGAGGAGATAATGACGGTGATGAAGATGAGAACAAGCGTTTATATAGTTCTCACTAGTTTATATGTGCTGTTCTTACGTATTTATATAGTTTAATTCATTTATTCATCTAAAAAGATTCCTGTAAGATTAGTACTATTTTTATCCTCACATTAAAGATGTAAAAACTAAAGCTCAGACAGGCAAATAAACTTGCCCAAGCTAACACAGCTAATAAGTAACAGCAGAGGTTCCACGTTGGCCGTCTACTCTTTATCTGTGCTCCTAACTCCTCTGTTTCAGCAGTCAACACTGAATGAATAAATGGATGCATAGCAGCAAAATAGTTTCACATATTATGGTGGGGAGAAATGTATACAAGTGGACACTTTGGTCAACGTTGCTCAAACAGTAGTTCACTGTTATCAGAAGTGTCTATATGCTGATGGTAATCACTTCGAGCACCTCTTATAATTGCAGAAGTCAAACGTAACTTGTATTCATCTTTTGTTATTGGTATATATTATTACAATTTTAATGCAGTTTTCCTGTCTTAAAATGTGTATACATTCTTTTGGCACCCTCTGTATATAGATATACTGAAAATGCTGCGGTTCTTGGACCTCTCTTTCAGAAACCTGAATGAGCAATTTATGACCCACATAATCTAGATTCCACAAAATCTAATTTCAAAACCAAGAGGAAAAACAAAATAAAACAAAACTTAAAACCAATGCAATGTGAACACTGCAACATATCAATANCAGAGCTCACATTCTTGAGTGAGCTCTTAACCAACTGAGCCACTCGGCCAGTCCAATATATAATAATTTAATGAGTAATAATTTATAATATAATAATATAAATAAGCTTTATCCTCTGGGAGTCATCAGAAACAACACGCTTCATTTACAGGAACAACCATGTAGCTTTTTAAATACTTTTATAGCTTGAACAGAGTATATGTAGTCATCACAGATTAATTTATCCATGAAACAAAATGGTAGCAATGCAATAACCTTGACAGCATCCAGAGGAGGCATAGATCAAGATTAATACGTTACCACTAGGCAAGTTTAAAGAGATCATCTATTGTTATGACTGCCCTTTCTGTCTCTTTGTGATATGAGCCCACTTTGTCTATATCCTGGCCCTCAAAACTGTTTTCAGTCATGGTGCAAACCATGCTTCCTTCATGGTTTGGTCGACTAGAAATACCCCACTTGCTTCAGTCAAAGTCATCATTTGAGGGTTGTGAGTAGGACCTAAGCTAGAGGGTAAGGGGGGAAGGAGGTAGTAGGTGAGGATAAATGGAATCAAATATACAGTGATGGAAGGAGAACTGACTCTGGGTGGTGAGCACACAATGTGATATATAGATGATGTATTACAGCATTGTACATCTGAAACCTATGTAACTTTACTAACCATTGACATCTCACTAAAATTTAATTTAAAAAAAAAGAAATCATGGTCATAGAATGACTCTTAAAATTGCAATATTCCATTTGTAGCATTATGAAGTTCTATTTCCTATCTTAATTTCTTTGACTCAACACAATTAAATTCATTAAACAGAGAATATTTAAGCTGCTTGACTCAATGTTTCTCAGGTTAAGAAAGTAGTCCTTGACCTCACAGTCTCATAGGCAGAAGAAAGAGCATCCACCTCACAGGAAAAAGACAGGTGGCTCATTCTTATCCTGGGAGTAACTCCTTCTTTATCCACTCAAGGATCCCAGGTGGAAGAGAGAACAATAGTCCACATCAAAGTCAGCTAGCATTTTATGTGCTTTGCAATCTCCATTCCGGAAATCAGCGTCCTCAAATTTAAGTGATGTCTTTATTCTTGCATAAGGATTATCTTGTTCTAGCTCCACTTCATTCCTGGATTACAAGAAAGAAAGAGGCCTGGTCTTCTCTACCAGCAATGATTTTCCACAAACAGCCATCTCTCTCTTATATACTCCCAGCTAAAGTACTGGGAGATATCTATACTTTTTCTCTAGGTGATTTCATTTGTCCCTGGTTTTAAATCTCACCTATAAGCTGCTGAAAGTAAAATATATAATTTTGGCCTATAAATGTCCCTTAAATTCCTGAATTGTGTATTCAGCTTTTTATATTTCCACTTGCATGGTTAATGTCATGTCTAAAAGAGAACAGTTCTCCCAACTTTTCCTTTTCCAAGTAACTACCTTTCTTTTCATGCTTACAAATTGGGGAAAATTCTTTATTTACCCCCTTTTAATCCACTCAAGCCAACTTTCCTCACATAGTCACCAGACAGATCTTTCTCAAACATCTGATAAAACCTAAATGTCTTAAATTGTCCTGAAGTGCCCTTTATGATTTACTCTACATCTATCTTTAATAAATACTACTTTTCCACATGACCAGTAATCTAGCCATGATAAAGAACACCCATGTCCCATTAAAGTGACACTCTCTTTCCACACGTTAAAACTTATGCCTGGACTCATCATCTCACCCCCATTTCTGATGGATTCCCGTCCATCTTTCAGAACTCAACTCAAGCATCGTTTCTCTGAATGGATCCTCACCATCAGGAGCTGCCTCCCTTTCTTGCCGTAGCATTTTCTGCCTCCTATAGAGTCATTTTCACTTGGACTCTAGCTGTGAAACAATATGACACTTTGTCTCTCTCCTCTCCTTATTAGACCATAAAGGCTTTGAGGCTAAGAATTTTTTGTTCTTGTATTTTTTTCCATCTTGCTTAAGTCGATAAGAGCCTGGCGTAAAGTCTGTCAAAAGATGGTGCTCAACTAATATTTTATAAAAGAATAAATGCTACCACATAAAAAGCATAGTTTTATGCATTTAAGATAAATTATTTAAGAATGATTTAACCTTATTTTGTTAAATATTCTATTGGGTATTTGGGCGTTATATTCCTCTATCAACAACACCTTCACCCTTAAGTACCTGATAAACAAGTCTGCAACCTAAAATACTTTCTTTGCCTTTATTCTGCTATGAAAAGCTCATATAATTTGTATGAAAACTGCCTCTAAAGGGTCAATTATTAAATATCTGGTATAGTTTCAGGTATGATAACTTTTTCTGTGATTTGAGGTTTGAGATATTTTTGTAACAGGATATTTAAAGTTTGAGTTTACAGTGGTGTTACAAGGAGCATCCCTACAAGTTGAGAGATGTTTTAATCATCAATAGTTAAAGAAGAAAGCTTCAGGGTTGAAAGAAAATAAGAAACTCTGGCTCCACTTATACAGAGATCATGATCCCTGAGCAAAACTAAAGGGGAGAGAGCTAAATCTGGAAGAGGTCCACATGCTAAGAAAAATATTTTAAAATATTAGTGAGAGAAAGGATAAAAGCAATCTGGAAAAAGGAACATAAGGCTGGAAGTCGGCAGACCTTGACTCTGCACTGAGCTTATTGGAAGACCTTATGCAAATCTTCTATTTGTCCTAGCGGCCTAGATACAGCCAGCTATGCCTGCCTTTACTTTCTAACTCACAATGAGCAAAGCATACAATGAAAAAAGAAATGAGCAAATAGCTTTAAGAAAGCAAAAGTCTCTTCTAACTTAAGTAATTATTATTAATAGCATTCATAATAGTAATCATAAACAAATTTTAAAAAAACAATATTAATAAAACTAGATAACTGGTGATGGTGGTCAGGTTTAGGGAGAGTCTGCCAATGGATACTGACTTTGAAGGGTCAAGTTGCTCCCCATATACCTGAATGTACACATATGTTGCTCACTTTCCTCACCCATTTACATTCCATCATTTCTTCAAACTTAGATCAAGTTAAAGAAATTTAGAGTTATTGGGCATTTCAGAAGTCATTAATCTAATTGCTCCTCTATTTCACAGTAAAGGAAGCATAAAAATCCCAGAAAGATTACATAATTTGCTCAAAATCACCCTGCCAAGGAGTAATAGCACCACCAGATCATCATATATTTGCCACCTACCAATTTGATGCCATTTCTACCCCACGAGTGGCCCTGTCTGCCTCTAGCATGAAGCCTGGCCCCTTGAGTTCACACAGAGAAGACTGCCAGAAAGAATTAAACCCCATCTCTGTCATTGACAATTTGACTTAGGCAAATCACTTATCTCCTCTGAGCATGAATTTCTTTTTTAAAATCTGTAAAGCAAGAATAATAATAAATGGAAAAAATAATTAAAGAAACATTTATAGAATGCCAGATCTTGTGCTTAGTTCTGAAGATACATGTTTCATTGAAACACAGACCATACTGTTCACAACTTTTCAGTGCAACACTTTCTAAATTGTGTTCAGTGGCTTTCTGGTCCTGTAGGAGTTAATGATGCTCAGATGGAAAAGTGTGGGAAATAATTAACTTTATGTCATGTTTTAGAAATGTGTAATGCACATTAGCATATTGAAGGCTTTCAAAAATCCTGCTTTAAATCATTTGAGTATTAACAAATAAAGATCTGAGTTAATGTTTATGAAAGTGCCCTGTTCCCCATCAAATGGAAGACAGACGTAACATTCATCAAATTTTCCAAATTCTTATTAATTAGAGTTTGTCTTACTTGTCTTTTTTACTTCACTAATTTTTTTCCTATCCTTAGTTCATGTCTTCTAAGTAGTTAGGCATTTATGGGTGCCAGAGGTAAATTTAGATTCAGCTAATGTCATTTTCCAGGCACTGAGCTAAGCATATTCTCTATGCTTTCTGGCCCCGACACATAATAATCACTGTAAAAATATTGGCTGCTGCTGTGAAAATGATGTGAATTGAAGATCATTCTGGTTACCCATGAGCTGAAGGCCAGTATTCATGGTGTCATGGATAAATCAAAGGAGTAGTCTTCATACTTCTCAGGATTAAACTGCGGCTCACTCTTCTCATGAGGGCTTATGAAAGTTGGTCCTTGATAAAATAAGTAAGATTTTGTTCTGAAAGTCATATTAAAATAAGAAACTGCTTCAGAATGTTTAGTAACAGCAACTGCTGACATTAGCCAAGCACGTCCATGTACTAAGCTCTGTAGTAGACAGGAGGTCAGGAGGTTGTAAATATATATATATGTATATATGTATACACACACACACATACACACAGTTATTCCTTTCCACAACCCTATAAGGCAGGTTGCTATTTTTGCTCATTTTTATGCAGCTTTTTAGATGATACTGT
>NW_017732778.1:187021-191800 GCF_001890085.2 Hipposideros armiger | reverse complement strand
AAAAGGTTTCTTTAACTATCTGGTGGGACATTTAAAATTCATCCAAGATGTGGAGCAATTTTGGGGACATAGCAGTCTCATCTGCAGGATGTGTAGCATCTCTAGCCCCTACACCTAAGTGGTACTAGCAACCTTTAATCCTCATGACAACCGCAACCCCAAAAGACCCACAAATGCCCCCAAGGACCCCTTCAGGAGAGTGTCTCTCCTTTTGAGAACTGCTGCACTAAGATTTGGGGATTATGCAAATGCCATTCATCGATGACCGGGAATATGTGAGAAAGATCAGGTTTTGGAATGGCCGATGGTGAGATCAGTTTTAGGTTTGCTGAGATGGAATTAATATGGGATATTCATGTAGGGCTACCTATGACAAGTTGGAAACGTGGAGTAAGAATTCAAAAGAGAGATTAGACAATAGTTTGAAATTATAGGATTGGGTAAATGGTCAAGGGGAAGGATCTAGAAATTAGAAGGAAATAAATATGAAGATAGAGCCATTTGAAAATACATTTAGGGGAAAGAAAATTGAATGGCAACCAGCAAATGAAACAAAGAAGTAAGATACAAAGGGATAGAAGATGTAGGAGATATATATGTTAAGGAAGAAAAGGGAAAAGAGATTTAGAAAGAAATAGTGATTGGTGTTTACAAATACTTGAAGTGAAAAAGAATGAGCTGAAGAACTAAGACCACTGGGCAGAAGTTGGTAGTGTGTTAAAGGAAAAGCCACATTCTCAAAGAATGGAGAAGAGCAGAAAATGAAGACATGGGAACAGGACCATGCGCTGCTTTCTTCACCAGCTCTATTTGGCATCAGGCTCTGGAAGCAGGCAAGCTTAGTCCAGGCTAGACAATTGCTGAGAAAATCTAGACAATCTAGAAAGAAAGAATCTGTTAATATCATAGGGGTCACATTTCTACTGGCATGTGATAATCTGGAATGAGTCCTATTTTCCTTGCAGTGTTCACTGGATCATAGATGAGCTCTGGGCATAAAACTAGCTATTGGTCTCCATGTCCTATAGGGACAGAAACTCTGCCTGGGCAGAGAATGTCTGACAGGGTCTGCACATTCAGCTGGGCTCTGGGGAGTGCTCTGTTTCTGAAACCAGACCACATTCCCCAAACCACAGTGCCTGATTAGAACCCTAGTTCTCACTAAACAGACTTTTTGGTCTGTAGTCCCCAGCGCCTGCATGCAAATATCATCCTTACCTAAAGGCATCTTTGAAACTTTGGCAAGGCCACACCATCAGATAACATCGGGTCCTCTTCAGTTCTACTCTTCATGTCCTTGTGGACACTGTATTTGAACTGTCAGCATCACAGCTAGGCTTCTAGCTTCTTATGCTTACCTATCAGCTTTCATGTTCCAGATATTGAAGCGCTATGTCTCCATAAATGGAGTCAGTTGAGGAAAAACAGGTAGCAATACAGAACACCCACTCAAGAAATTTAGAGGTAAAAGAAAACGAGACTTTTTCTTCATGGTTCTTCTTATTATGGGCTGGATAACTGAAAAGCCATCTTGGGACAAGAACTTAAATACTGAATAAATGACAACAGTCTCTTAAATAAAAAAATGAGAGAGAGAAAGAGAATAAGTTAAAATTCAGAGTAAGATAACTCTTGGGAAGTGGTATGGAGAGGACATGATTGTGTAGTGTCTTCAAAGGCAGCGGTCATATTTTATTTCTTAAAGTGGGTAGTAGGTAAGTTTTTAAAAATTATTTATAATACAAATGCTATTTGGGTATAGTTAACATTTCACATGAAGAGAAGGTGTACTTTTTAATGGTGTGATGACAATTGCAACATCATCAACAGCAGTGCAGTCACTTGTTAATTGCTTGTGTTCCAGGCACTGTGATAGATACTTTCTATTAATTTTCACAGAAGCTCTACAAGATAGTAATTATTAACTTCATGCTATAGAGGATCAAATAGTAGTGATTATGAGCAAGGGCTCTAGAACCTGTGGGCTTGAGTTCAAGTCTACTATCTGCCACATACTCGCTGTGCGTTCTGGGGAAGTCTACATACTGACTTCATGCCTCCATTTCCTTATCTGTAAAATGGGAATAATAAAACTACCTCAAAGATTGACTATGAAAAAGAAACCATTGTAGAACGCAATGTTATTATTCTTATTCTTTTAATCATTCTTAACTGATGTTATCGAGCCTCATAGCTCCAAAGTCCATGGTGTTCCATTGATGAATTTAAGGACAGGGGCTGGAAGGTAGGGGAAAAAAAATTAAAAGAGTAGGGATAATTAATAAATCAAAGCCTCAGGTAGTAGAAGAGAACAGAGCAATCTCATCTCTTTCATGATTTAGGCTAATACGTATAACAGTGTAGAACAGCTAATTTCCTGTTTTCAGAAGTAACTGTTAAGCTTTCTCTGACCTTGTAAAGCCAGACATTTCACATGCGATACATACAAAGAGCTCTGCTTGGAACAAGGAATAAGCATATTTGATTAGGTTTAATAGGAAGAATAGCACTGAATTGCTGAGGTATTAATCAGACCACAGTTTCCCTTTCTTCACATATCATCTTTGATACTCCCTTCCACCAGGTGAAAGAAATGCAGTTTTCCATATTTTAAACACATACGAATATACACAAAACTAGTCTATGTACCAAGTCAGGCCATAGATGGCTATTACTTCCATATGAATATTTTTTAATCTGAAAACATTTTGCTGTCACTTTGCAAAAATTGGAAAGTTTCATGAAGCAATTCGAGTACATGCTAGGGAATGTCAAGTGTCCACCAATAATCAGCAAATAAACTGGTTTTTCACATCATATGGCTGTTTTAGAGGCAGTGTAACATCGTGGTTAATGATATGGTTCAGGAGCCTGAGTGCTTAGCTTCGTATTCCAGTTCTGTCACTCATTAGCTGTGTGGCCAGGAACATGTTACCTAACTTCTTTGTGACTCAGTTTCTTCTGTTTCAAAATGGGGGCATTAATGGTACTGACCTCACCTCATGGAAGTTGCAGAGTTTATGTGACTTAGTACTATACAGGATGCTGTTCTAAGGAACATTACAGGCACTTAGCGTGATCTCAATTGGAGCTGAGTAGTACCATAATTACAATGATTCCTTTATACCATTGATACTGTTTTACACCAGAGGAGTTCATTATAACGCATAAGAGGCTGTAAAGCAATTAACTTTGTGAGGTTGAAAAACCACTTATTAAATTTATAGTGATGCTTAATAAATAAAAAAGAAGACACGCTTTTATTATTTGGTTGGGAGAAGACAATGGAAGCTAAAATACAATCTTTCAGGTTGAATATGTGCAAATATATACGCAACCTTTGAAACAATAATTTACTTATGATGATTCCTACCAAAAAATTTACAAATATTTGTGCAAATATAGATAAAAGGATGTTCAGGATGGTATATTTAATAACACTATAAACTTGACAACAATCTGAATACCCAAAAATGGGATTGATTTACTAATAATTATAATGGGAGCATTTAAATCACACATTTCTTTTTTTTGTGATTTTTCTGTATTGTTTAAGTTTTTATAATTAAATATGTATTAATTTTATATTTATAAAAGATTATTGAAATAAATTATCACTACAGGTATTGGAAGATGTAAAATTCAAGTCATAAAAATATAAGGATATTAATTTTGAGAAAATGAAAATGAAAGTAAATATAAATATATTTTCTCTGTGACAGATTCAATAAACACAGCCCAAACAGTTTAACAGCTCCAAAAATGATGAAATTTTAAAATAAGCCATTAGTTTGAAAAGCATCACAGGCCTAAGCTACTAAATGGCTGATTATTGGTGAACATTAGCCATTTTATAAACAGAGCTGTGATTTGATTACTAACAATAAAGGATAATACAGCTATAAACAAATTATTAGATGAATTATCTGTGTGCTGAAAACAGTGCTGTTCATTTCATTATCAGAAACTTTATTAAAATGTGAATATTGTAGAACTCCTTTACACTTACTTATTCCTATGTTTTTTAAACACCATTTACCAAATACTTTCCAAATTATTGAGGCCCTGGATTTGGCAACTAAAACAGAAAAATAAATTGCATAGTCCCTTCTCTAAAAGCAAGTATTCAAAGTTATAATACAATGTGCTATATATAGTACACTGTATTGTATGTGTTCTAAATAATGTGTCACATGTAGTTGTGTATAGATATCATGCCATGTGTTGTGCTCTGCACCAGCACTTAAAATAAAACAAATTTAGTTGCATTGTGTTAACTCTTTCTAGAAGCTTGCATCATTAGTATTGAAAAATGTGATTCATCAGCTCACTCAATATCCCATATCCAAATAGACGCCAAATAGGCACCATATTCCAAAGTGTGTGATACTATAATTTTTAAAATCTTAAAGTCAAATATCCTGTCCTTTATCAATCTAATTTCACCAAAATCAGCATTAACCTACTTCAGTGGTTATTAGTCACTTAACCTGGAAAATTACCTCTAGATTGATTAAGAGAGTGATGCCTAGAATCTGTGAACTGAAATGAAGAAATACTACATGTCCAACCTACTGGTTTTCAATTTTTTGCAGCTCTTCACTTGGCAAGTAGATGTCTAGGAGCTTGACGTAATCAGGATTAAATGTTATCAAGTATAAAAGGATGAGAGTATATTTGGATTTCATGTCATTCATATTCCATGGGATAAGAGTATACAATCAGTCAGTTATCATTTTGAGTTGCAAAGAGATTTTGTGATTCATATCAGAAAAAAAA
>NW_017732778.1:177658-185330 GCF_001890085.2 Hipposideros armiger | reverse complement strand
TGGACACAGAACCTACACTGCTCTCATAACAGTCAGGCCAAGGACTTTTGTTAGAACTATTGGGAAAGAAGCACTCTGTGTCACTGTGTTTGCTCAACTGGGGTGACATAAGTTTGAAACTGTCACGGGCCACAAGAAAAAAAGAGCCTGCCTGTGAGAGAAGAAGCTCTGAAGAATGGAGAGACCAATTCCTGAGCTGTGCGCTCTGATATCCACCTTTTCCTACAGGAAAAGGGAAAAATTATTACATAAGGATCCCAGAATCGACTGCATACCATCGGAATTTATACATTTCCTTTATGTTATTCTTTTTGCTCAAGCTAGTTTGAATCGGACTTCTATGCTTTGTTTCTGAAAGAATTCTGACAATACAGTTGATAAACATTTTCTGATTGCTGGGTAGAGAAGGATTTGCTAGGGAAAAAAAAAGGAAGAAATGTCAAAGGAAAAGATGTAAAGATTTCATTTATATCAATACATGAAAGCCACTGTAATGTTTCTCAATAAGACCCATGAAATCAGGAAAATAAGATTGCTTTGTGTGAATTAAAACAAGAAATTAACACTTAATGAATGAGAATTAAGATATGCAAAGTCACACTACAGCTAGAATGTGGATTTTATTCTGGTGGATAAAATCTGTCTTCTGAATTAAAAGTGAGAGCTATGGATCTCCCTTTGTCAGGTCTGGCATTGTAAAGGGTTGCCATGCAAACCATCTTCCTTGGTCTTTTTTTGATCCAAGAAATTAGACACAGGCCAAAGGTCATGCCACTAGTCATACCCTGTTTCCTTTTGTGTTGTATAAGGTGAGGCATTCAATTTGTAAAACTCTGCATAGAATGCAGAAGCTCAGGAAAAATGAGACATCCTTGTAACATGTTGCAAATCCACCAGGGCTCCAGGACTCATGTGAGGGGAAGAAAGGTTGAATAAGGTTATTTTCAGTGAGCTGAAAACATTGTACTTTAATTATAAAATTGCAGGTTAAATAAGCTTACAAAAAAGGAGGACAGGAAATTAAGACAGAGGCAGTTTGGGAACCAAGGGATTTCTCCAGTCACTGTAGCAGATGCTGGATTTCCTGCTAGTTCCCTTGGAGATGTCTGCATTTTCTAAAGTCAAATCTCTTGAATAAGCTCAGGAATTCCATTCCACAAGCATATATATATATATATATCCCCCAACACATAAAATTGTTTGATTACATTCTGGAAAAATAAGTTGAACTTGGCCAATCAAATCTTTGGTCTATGAAATATTGGTTTGATTAAAAGTGACATATAACTACTTCGATGTGTTATTTTTGATGTCATATATAATTTATATATTTGGTTTCTGAACCACAGTGGTTCAATACATTTTTTAAATGAACACGCAAAAAGTAAAGATGTCTCACACTCTCTTTACCAAACTTCAGCCTGTGTGCTTCACAAATTTGCAGTTTGTTTTCAGGAATTAAATAGCCCAGCAAGTCAAAGTGTTCTATTCAGTCATTTTGTGTTAAACTAGTTAACAATTAGGATGCATTGTTATAATACAGTGTTGAAATGAAAATAAGAACCACAGGAATTTTTCCTGGAAAAGAAAAAAAAAAGTTCACTACATTTTGTGATGCAAAGATAAAAACAACCTGGATCACATAGGTAACATGGCAGAAAACAGTGTATTTCTAGTCCATGTAAATTATTACTCTGACATTTGGCAAAGCTTGTCCCAGCTTTACTATGCTGGTTGAGCAACTTGGCAAATAAAACAACTTTAGCAACCTGAGACCCCCTTTGCTCTTTGAAGCTACACAGGGGCCATATCCGATGCTCACAGCATATGTCTGCAGTTTCTTTTCTCTAACTCCCTAGGAACTTCTGCAATAACGAGGTTGGCCCTTTGATGTCTACGCTCAAATTTTTTTTTTTTGAACGTAGAAAATGAAAGCATCTACTTATTTCTAAAACAATTTTCACACAGGAAGCCTGCATTCACCTGCTGTTTACTTCTTTGAATAGTTTGTTCTCTACTGACTCTTTTCTATTGACTAAATATAATAGAATCTAACAACTGTGCTATGATCTTTCGGGTTTCCATTAGCACCCCCGGGTTAATTGGCCAGCAACAATAGCAACGTGTTTGTGCAGTGGGAGCCAAGNTGCATATGTATATATACATATATGTGTGTATATGTATATACACACACACATACACAGCAAAGAAACCAAAACATCTATAATTTGATGCATTCGTTCATTCCTCATAAATCTATCTTCCTTCCCTGTTTTTTCTTTTTTTCAAACTCTCTTTCTTTTAATTTATCATCCCTTTTTATACCTGCATGCCTCTAAACCCATCCCCCCCCCTCTTTTTTTTGCTCTTGAATCCACCTAATATTTCTGTTTCTATTTTTCAGAATTGTGTATAATGTTCTTTGGAATAACATTCCCCTCTCTGCCTACAAATCATACTCTACCAACCAACTCACACATTTATTTTGCTGGTTCAAAATACTCTGGGTTTGCTCTTTATATTTTCTGTACATATATCCAGCTCTTTAAAATTAGCTAAAGGCACATTTCGCACTATCCTCAATTCCCCAAACTTGATTCATTCATTTTCTTCTATAGTTGTTTCCGATGTCCTTTTGGGAATATTCCTGACATAAATGAGCTAATCTACAAATGTTTAAGAAAGTCATCTCAGAAAGCCAGCCAGAGCTGCAGTTTTAAATTAACCTTCTAACAACTTATTTTGCAGATGAATATTTAAAACCGGGAAGCCCAAACTGGGAGAAATAAACAATCTTCTGAAATGGGCTTTACCAATAAAGATAATAATAAAACAGCTTATGCTCCCTCTTATTTTATGTAGCATTCATGCAGGCATTCAAATTACTGTTGTTAACTTAGGGTACCACATTAATTTTCAGAAATGTTTCATTTATAAAGAAACAGGAAAAGGCCTGTTTCCTGATAACTATTTCACATTTCCATGTCAGGTGAAAAGAAACTCAATGGAAATACAGTTCATAAAAATTGTAAGCTGAAAATGAGTAAGTTCCTGACATTCAGTAGAAATGGCAACTTAGATGGGAGAAGAAAATTTCATTCATACCCAGCAACAAATGTATCTGCAATATTATTGAAAAAGTAATGAGAATTTATCTCCTGAGGTCATATAATACTGGTTACTAAAGGAGTTCTCAATTACTTGTTCTGTGGGTACATGCACACTTGGGCCTTTAGTGCATACACCCAAAAATACATTGTAATTATGTTGGCCATATTTTCTAAGCCTAACCTCAGGTCACATGGTCTGACAACAATACTTAATATTGCAATCAAAGTTATTTCATAGAATCTAGAATGTTGTGATCATAATATAACAGAACTGAAAGAGAAAACTAATATTGAGTATTATTATACATTAGACATATTGTATATTGCTCTATTGATTTCTAATAACATTCTCATTGTTAGGTAGCACTTATTGGTCTTTTTTAAATATTAAGAAAGAATAAGATACAATAAGTGAAAAGATAAACTATGAATCTAAGGCAGATCACAAAGCTCATATTTTTTAAAATGATATAACTTGACTTTCAAGGTAAGAAGGTTAATTAGGAATCCATTGAGATTAAGATCATATAAACTGAGATATAGGAACCAGTCATCTGTGAAAAATAGATGAAAGGAGGAATTAATAGAAGGCTCTAAGTCAATAGTTTTCAATTCTATCAGACCCCAAGCTCCCCACATATAAAAACATTACTAGTAACTTTCCAATTTTTATCCTGAAATAAAATTTTCAGATACTTAAAAACTATGTGCATTAATTCATTAAACAAAATCAGTATAATCCTTTAAATATGACAGATAAAAGAGAAATTAAAGAGAAACAATTTTAGCAATATATTCTTGGCAATGTTTAGGAAAAAGGGCAATTTACATAATGTATGAATTTCTGGAAATTCATTATATATTAAAACTGCCAAAAATTGTTCCTGTTTAATGTTAATCAGAGTTGGATTTTGGGCTGAAAGGGTTTTTCACAAAAAAGGTTTCTTTAACTATCTGGTGGGACATTTAAAATTCATCCAAGATGTGGAGCAATTTTGGGGACATAGCAGTCTCATCTGCAGGATGTGTAGCATCTCTAGCCCCTACACCTAAGTGGTACTAGCAACCTTTAATCCTCATGACAACCGCAACCCCAAAAGACCCACAAATGCCCCCAAGGACCCCTTCAGGAGAGTGTCTCTCCTTTTGAGAACTGCTGCACTAAGATTTGGGGATTATGCAGATGCCATTCATCGATGACCGGGAATATGTGAGAAAGATCAGGTTTTGGAATGGCCGATGGTGAGATCAGTTTTAGGTTTGCTGAGATGGAATTAATATGGGATATTCATGTAGGGCTACCTATGACAAGTTGGAAACGTGGAGTAAGAATTCAAAAGAGAGATTAGACAATAGTTTGAAATTATAGGATTGGGTAAATGGTCAAGGGGAAGGATCTAGAAATTAGAAGGAAATAAATATGAAGATAGAGCCATTTGAAAATACATTTAGGGGAAAGAAAATTGAATGGCAACCAGCAAATGAAACAAAGAAGTAAGATACAAAGGGATAGAAGATGTAGGAGATATATATGTTAAGGAAGAAAAGGGAAAAGAGATTTAGAAAGAAATAGTGATTGGTGTTTACAAATACTTGAAGTGAAAAAGAATGAGCTGAAGAACTAAGACCACTGGGCAGAAGTTGGTAGTGTGTTAAAGGAAAAGCCACATTCTCAAAGAATGGAGAAGAGCAGAAAATGAAGACATGGGAACAGGACCATGCGTTGCTTTCTTCACCAGCTCTATTTGGCATCAGGCTCTGGAAGCAGGCAAGCTTAGTCCAGGCTAGACAATTGCTGAGAAAATCTAGACAATCTAGAAAGAAAGAATCTGTTAATATCATAGGGGTCACATTTCTACTGGCATGTGATAATCTGGAATGAGTCCTATTTTCCTTGCAGTGTTCACTGGATCATAGATGAGCTCTGGGCATAAAACTAGCTATTGGTCTCCATGTCCTATAGGGACAGAAACTCTGCCTGGGCAGAGAATGTCTGACAGGGTCTGCACATTCAGCTGGGCTCTGGGGAGTGCTCTGTTTCTGAAACCAGACCACATTCCCCAAACCACAGTGCCTGATTAGAACCCTAGTTCTCACTAAACAGACTTTTTGGTCTGTAGTCCCCAGCGCCTGCATGCAAATATCATCCTTACCTAAAGGCATCTTTGAAACTTTGGCAAGGCCACACCATCAGATAACATCGGGTCCTCTTCAGTTCTACTCTTCATGTCCTTGTGGACACTGTATTTGAACTGTCAGCATCACAGCTAGGCTTCTAGCTTCTTATGCTTACCTATCAGCTTTCATGTTCCAGATATTGAAGCGCTATGTCTCCATAAATGGAGTCAGTTGAGGAAAAACAGGTAGCAATACAGAACACCCACTCAAGAAATTTAGAGGTAAAAGAAAACGAGACTTTTTCTTCATGGTTCTTCTTATTATGGGCTGGATAACTGAAAAGCCATCTTGGGACAAGAACTTAAATACTGAATAAATGACAACAGTCTCTTAAATAAAAAAATGAGAGAGAGAAAGAGAATAAGTTAAAATTCAGAGTAAGATAACTCTTGGGAAGTGGTATGGAGAGGACATGATTGTGTAGTGTCTTCAAAGGCAGCGGTCATATTTTATTTCTTAAAGTGGGTAGTAGGTAAGTTTTTAAAAATTATTTATAATACAAATGCTATTTGGGTATAGTTAACATTTCACATGAAGAGAAGGTGTACTTTTTAATGGTGTGATGACAATTGCAACATCATCAACAGCAGTGCAGTCACTTGTTAATTGCTTGTGTTCCAGGCACTGTGATAGATACTTTCTATTAATTTTCACAGAAGCTCTACAAGATAGTAATTATTAACTTCATGCTATAGAGGATCAGATAGTAGTGATTATGAGCAAGGGCTCTAGAACCTGTGGGCTTGAGTTCAAGTNACACACACACATACACACAGTTATTCCTTTCCACAACCCTATAAGGCAGGTTGCTATTTTTGCTCATTTTTATGCAGCTTTTTAGATGATACTGTGTGTGTGTGTGTGGGGGGGGGGAATGTCTGTTCTGTTAATGTGGTGAATTAGATTTATTGATATTTAAATGTTAAACCAAAGTGACATAACTGTGATAAAGCCAACATATTCATGATACATTTATATTTATTTATGGATTTGTATAGCTAATATGTGTTAAGAAAGTTCATAGTAATATTCATGAAGGATTAGTCTGTTTTTTGTTTGTTTGTTTGTTTTTCTTATAATATTTTTGCTACAACTTGTTATTGAAGACATGCTGGCCTTCTAAATAAATTGGGAATTGTCCCTGGTCTATTTTCTAAAATAGATTGTGAAGATTGTTATTTCTTCTTCCTTAAATATTTGATAAAACTCACAAGAATATCTTCCGGGCCTGCAGTTTTATTTTGGGAAGGTTTTCATAATGAACTCTTTTAACATATCATTGTTATTCATATTTTTTACTTCAACATCTTGTGTCAGTTTTTTGTGTCAGTTTTCTTGTGTCATTTCACCCAAGTCATCAAATTCATTGGCTTTATTTTGTTCATAACATTTCCTTATTATCTTTTTAGTATCTGTTGATCTGTAGCAATAGCTCATCTTTTATTCTTGATATTGGTGATTTCTATTTTCTTCTCTTTTGCTCTTTATCATTATAGCTAGGGTTTCATAAATTTTTTAAACAAGATCTTTTTTATTAAAATATAGCTAACATACAATATTATATTAGTTTCAGGCATTCATGATAGTTATTCAACAGTACCAACCTAGCACAATACAGAGTTATTACCACATTGTTGATTATATTTCCTATGCTAAAGAAGTGATTACCATGATAAGTATTGTATTGATTTATCTAAGTACCAACTTTTGCCTTTGCTATTTTCCTCTATTATGTCTGTTTTCCATCTCATTGATTTTTGTTCTTAGTTTTATTTTTCATATTTTCACTTACTTTGACTTAAAATTTTCTTGCTTTTTCTAGTCTCTTAGGCTCAAAAATTATAATATTGAAAAAAGACTTTCTTCTTTGCTAATATAAGCTATAAATGTCCTTCTAAGCACTGCTTTAGATGATTCCCATAGATTTTGATATGTTGTATTTTGAATATCATTTAGTTTGATATATTTCTAATTTCTCATGTTACTTCCTTACTGACCTTTGTCTCATGCAAAAGTGTGCTTTCCAAACAATTGAAGACTTCCCAGATATCCCAGATAGCTTTACATATTGCTTACTAATTTAATTCTCTTATGGTCAAAATAATTCCTCTGCAAAACTCAATGTTTTCAAATTAGTGAGAGTTATTTAATGACCCATTGGGGGGTGGAGGGGGGTCTATCTTGGTGAATGTTCCATGTGCACTTCAACAAAATGTGCATTCTGTAGTTTTTAGGTGAAGCATTCACAATCAATTAAATTTGGTTGCTTAATTTTAGTTTAGTCCTTCTATCAATTACTGATAGAGTGGTGATGAAATCTGCAAATGTTTTTTTCTCTACTTCTGTCAGCTTTTGCCTCACGTATTTTGTAGTCAATTATATGT
>NW_017732778.1:176080-177342 GCF_001890085.2 Hipposideros armiger | reverse complement strand
ACACACAACTGGTAGTGTTACACAGTTCACCTTTAGGGTTAATTTTTCTACAACAGAAATTATTTTCATTCCATGCAAAAGTCTCCAAGTTCACATGTAACTTCACAGCCTTAACTCTTAGTACATAATAAATGGCAATGCCAAACAATGGTACATTCTCCTAAAAAATGAACTGTTAGGTGATTCTGTAAAACAATGCTTCCGTGTGACATTGAAAAGATATGCAAATATCCTTTTGCCTTATTTACAGGTTTTGGATACTTTTTTTCCCCCTAAAAATACTAAGCAGATAGGCAGGAAATAATTCTTTGTATTTATAACTAAGATGTCCCATTATCTCCTCAATGTGTAATAGTCATAAATAATTTCCTTGTTCTTCCTGTTGTGCCAACTATTTGTTTTAAAATACTACTCCCATTTATTACACATTTCTTGCCTGAAATATCTTCTAGTTCTTTGAGGGAAACCCCCTTTCTCAATTTATAATCTTTAAAATCTTTTAAATCACAAGGCTGAACGGGGTACGAGCATGTCAGACATGAACAACGTGATTTCAGAGCAAAGATAAGGACTACATAGACATTAGAATTTTCTCTCCTGGTCTGGTGAGTGTAATAGAAGGAACAAAACTCGGAGAGACTTGGAGAAAAATTGTAATTTTGAAACTCAAAGAACTTGATGAATACTCTTATTCTGATTTAGCTTTAGATTGGGACATTATGATTTCTAATAGCTAATAAAACTTCCCAAGTTCCCATGAGCTAAACGGTTTCTGCGTTCTCTAAACTTACTTCAGGTCCTATGAGGCCACACGGCTAGTATAGAGAGAAATTCAGGGGTCAATTATATCCAGATACTAATTGATGACATTTTGTGTAGCTGGTGAAATTAAAATTTCCTCAAGAAATTATCAATCTTACCTTTGAATCTCACTGACATTAAACATGACAATAGACCTTATTTAAAGTCATCCTTACTGAGGTTAAAAGGAGTAAACTGAAGGTACCCTCCACTGTGCTGTCTTTGCTGTCCTCTGAGTGTATGTTCCTGGGAATGGCAAGCTCAAATTTTGATAGCTGCAAAAAGGATTTCTTTGAGGATGAATTAGATGAAGGAAGTGTGATTCTCACATTGGTTCCAGTTAATGAGCAACCTAATGAAGAACATCAAATGGAACCAAGCATTTCTTCAATCTCGGAAGCAAACCTGGGGACTCCTAGGACAGATGATAAAGTTTATCTTCCTCAAATGAGTGAACAGTT